>NW_016916650.1:0-1720 GCF_001483705.2 Eufriesea mexicana | reverse complement strand
TGATGGTCGCCGTTACGAAATCATAGACGCCATCAAACAAAAATTAATAACTAACAATTTAGAGTTAAATTCTTTACGAAAGTTATATAGGAATGCAGCCTGAAGTTCCAGCTTCGCAATGAAATTATAAAGGTTCACAAATTGTTTACAGAAATTGAGTAATTAATAATTCTTCACTGCCGGAGCCATTCTATCCTTTTCTATCCCCTCTCCGTCCTTGTTTATCACGTGACCAGCACTACGACGACCTCCTTGCCTGTTCTATATTCCTATCACTTTCTTGATTTTTGAGCCCAAATCATAGATGGCGTTGATCGAAGGCGCTTGAATTTGAATCGGTTACAAGCTTTGGTTATGTACTGCTGACACATCCTGTTATTGAACGGTAATTGTATGATGAATATTTTCGACTCCAAATGGCGAATGAATCTATACCTGGAGGAAATGGCGAAATATTGCGAGAGTAATGGAAACAAAGGATACTTGGGGTGAGTAATTTAAAAAGGAATCTATGTGGGTTGTGTATGTCTGCAAAAGAATAAAGCAAACAGGTTATGTACTGCCAACAGAATGTAGGCCACGTATTTGAGTGCGGAAAATAATATTCGAGAAGGAAATTGGGAGTGTCATTAGATGAAAAGATCAAGATAGATATCATATTCGAAAATTTACAGTTGTCTTCATGCCGTAATGTCAAGGTTTGTATGATCGTGCAATGGATGAACCAGGAAATATTGGAAAGTACAAACAGGATTGGTTAATAAACAATGTGTAAGTACAAAATCTGAGAGTTTCACCCAGAGGGGAGGAATTCCTTTATCAACCTTATTTCAAGTAATGTGTAGTGACTAACATTCAGCAATGTCTATGTGAAGGATAAGAACAGCAAGGATATTTTGTTACAGCGGAATTTTTTATGTGTAACTATAAATTTAAACGTGATATTGTAACCCACGTTATGTGTCAGACAGGTAAATTTTCAAATTACATACATTAGGAAGTAAGATAGATAAAACAATGCTGATAACTAATATCTTATGTATGTTTCTAGATTGTGTGTTTGCAAATATCTGGGAGTTAACGCAGAAAGAAGAAAAGGGAATAGATAATCTCAAAACTAAACTGATTGTAAAGGAAGCAATGGAAAAAGTAGATCTGTAGCATTTAAACCTCAGGAGAAGAGATGTTTCAAGCACAATTCCATTAGACATCTTACATATGCATGTTGGAAAAACAACAAAGGTAACGTAGGAATTAAATGTTACAATTGTGGCAGATTAGAATAAAAATCAGTAATATTTCTAGGATTAAGATGAAAGGTCCAGACTTAAGACATATACTCCTCATATTTGACATGTAAGAAGTTCAATTATTTGAAAAAAATCCTTTGGACTGTTATTTTGAAAACATTCAGGAAGGAAAAGGAGATCAAGATAAAAAAGGAATACGTGCTTCTTGGCAGAGAACAATGGCACAGAATAATGGATTTTGAACTCCAGTACAACGAGCCACATGGTTAATAAGCTAGAATATTTTAAAAAATAGGAAGAAATAAGAGTAGAATTTGGATCAGTGTAAAGAAATATTTCCATGGAAGCTACAGCGAAAGTTAGAATACAGCCAGATGCTTGAATGTTGTTTGTGTTCCACACTTAACACAGAATTTATTGTCAGTAAATATGATAACTGGAGATGGTAGTGCAGTAATGTTCAAGCAATA
>NW_016916649.1:0-677 GCF_001483705.2 Eufriesea mexicana | reverse complement strand
CAAACGTCCATACATACGCCCGTCCTTCTGTCCATCCACACAACCGTTCATCCACCAACACATTCATACATCCATGCATCCGTACATAACACAAATACATCCGTACATTAGAACATACACATTTACACACATACATACAACAATACGTTCGTACGTCCATCCATCCATAGATCTATCCATCCTTACATCCATCCATCCATACATCCGTCCATCCATACTTCCGTACATCCTCACACCCATACACCTATAAATCCATGCACCCATACACACATCCATCCATTCATAGATCCATACATTCATCCATACAACGATACATTAACCCATACATTCACCCATACATAAATGCATAGATACATCCGTACATACATACATACGTACTTCCATACGTCCACCCATAAGCACAACCGTACAATCGCCCTTCCACACACGCATCCATACATCCATGCATCCATTCACCCATCCATATATCCATCTAACCATACATCCATCGATCCATTCATCCATACATGCATACATCCACACATCCATACATACATCTATACATCCATACATTCATGCATCCGTACATCTGTACAACAATACATCCATCCATACATATATCCTGCCATCCATACATCCATCTATACATCCATCCATCCGTACTCCCACACATCCATACATCCGTACATACATACATT
>NW_016916648.1:0-537 GCF_001483705.2 Eufriesea mexicana | reverse complement strand
TACTTATGCAAGGAAGTTGGCTTACCACGCTATTAGTCGAAAATATCAATATAATTGAGCTTTCCAGCCCGATTTTATAGCATTGCAATGGATATAGCTTGCCAATCTAATCTTTCCTCCATGTTTATGCAGGAAAGTTAGCTCACCACATTAGCCGAAGGTGTCAATAAAATTGAACTTTCCGGCCCGATTTTACAGCATTGCAATGGCTATAGCAGGCCAAAAGTATCTTTCCTCCTTACTTATGCAAGGAAGTTGGCTTACCACGCTATTAGTCGAAAATATCAATATAATTGAGCTTTCCAGCCCGATTTTATAGCATTGCAATGGATATAGCTTGCCAATCTAATCTTTCCTCCATGTTTATGCAGGAAAGTTAGCTCACCACGATATTAGTCGAAAATGTCAATGAAATTGAATTTTCCATCCAGGTTCTATAGGATTGCAACGGCAATAGCACGCCAATAGAATTTCTGCTCCTTATTTATGAAAGAAAGATAACTCACCACGATATTAGTCGAAAATGTCAATAAAATT
>NW_016916647.1:0-515 GCF_001483705.2 Eufriesea mexicana | reverse complement strand
ATATCCTCAAATTTTGTACTGTGCACTGCTGTTCGTCTTTTTGTGCGCTCTAGTGTGCTCTAGAATGTCCTGCTTGCCTCTGGAGATGACAGCAATAGCGGTCTCGGCACGTTAGTTCGAGCTAAGCTATGAGTGTCTTCGTTCTGTTTGTCTGGCTTAGGTTTGGATAGCTTCGAATTTCCTGGTATACACTGCGGTTATATGGATTTCTGCCTTCTACTCTCCACTATCGTGTTCTTTTTGGCTCTCGGGATACCAGCAATATCCGCGGCACGTTAGGTGCAGCTACGTTACGTTTGGCAATGTTACGTTTGGTTACGTTAGGAGAGGATAGCTTTGGCTTTAGTGCTGTAGTCTGATATTAGGTGGACTTCTGGGCCCAATATTGCTTTTACATTTTCACCTTGGATCCGGGAAGGCCAGGAAAGTTAGTCTCGGCGCGTTATGTTTAGTTGGGTTACACTCCGTTTGGTTGTGTTGGGCCAAGTTTGTCTATGATAGCCTTATGTTTTGTG
>NW_016916646.1:348-582 GCF_001483705.2 Eufriesea mexicana | reverse complement strand
AAACGTAACATTCCCAAACGCAACCTAACGGAGACTAACTTGCCGAGACCGATACTGCTGGCACCCCCAGAGCCAAGTAGAATATACTAGAACGCTTTATAGCGCAGAACTCCACCGAATAGCAGTGTATGTCGCAAATGCCACAGCTACATTGTCCTAACATTACTAACCGTAAAATTGCCAAACGTAACCAAACCCTACCAAACGTGAAGCTGCTAATATTGCTGCCCCCCC
>NW_016916646.1:0-338 GCF_001483705.2 Eufriesea mexicana | reverse complement strand
CATAGCAGAACATACTAGGGAAGAGTAGAGCGCAGAAATCCATAGAACCGCAGTGTAGAGCAGAAAAGCCGGAGACACACAATCATAACTCATACTAACGTATCCTAACCTGACGCAGCATGCTCAGCGTATCGTGCAGCGACCACTACTTCTGGCTTCCACAAGGCCAAGCTGATTGGCGTAGGGCACATTAGAGGGATGGAATCCACCGAATCAGAGTGTGTAGCACGAAAGTCAAAACGATCCTAACCAAACGTACCCTAACATAACCATCACAAACGTACCCTCTCTCAACCTATCGTATCAATATCAATATTGAAGGCTTCCCCAGAGCCAAA
>NW_016916645.1:0-834 GCF_001483705.2 Eufriesea mexicana | reverse complement strand
AATAAATGTAGTAATTTATTAACCTTTTGCTAATTAAAGATACATTTTCACGTAAACACGTTATATATACTAGTCATAACCAATAATTTAGTAATTTTTCCATTTGTATTATAAATTCGCGTTGCGATCAATTTGTTATTAGAAATAAGTGTAATAATGTTTACACTTTCGCAAATTATAGGTACATTTAAAAATTAGTATGATATTGTTCAACTAATAACCAATCATTTAATTCTTTTCTTGCATTATAAATTTATGTTGTGAACAATTTATTATTAATAAGAAATTTATTATTTATACACTTTTATACATTATAACTGTACTTGAATGATGCCATTGCCAAGAATTCCGTCCACTTACCTCTCGCAGCCGCAAAAATCGTGAAATGTTTAACTGAAACATCGGAAATTTACAAAAGATAGGAAAGTGCGTAGCTCTTAGCTTGGTATCGCTTCCCAAAGATACCTCAATGGAAAACGATTCCTTACCAATTACCAGGTCTCACCACGAGGAGGTGGCTACGCATCGAGACCCGACATGCGCCCTAGTGGCGCAGCCTGCTGGCACTATCCGTATCAAAGATATCTAATCTAACCTGAAGCGAATTAAGTTAAAGCGACTCTAATATTTCTAAGTTCCCACAAATTGGGGAAGCAACGAAAAACTAAGTTACAATCGCGACGCGCCCGAACGAGTTTACGATTATTCGAAAGACCGACCAGCCGACGCGACGTACTCTCGTGTACAAGACAACTTCATGCCTCGGCACCATCCCGATCGAACCTAGCCCACCCAGCCACCACAGACCCCGCCATGACTTACTCGCGAACGAGA
>NW_016916644.1:0-631 GCF_001483705.2 Eufriesea mexicana | reverse complement strand
ATGTATGGATGGATTGAGGTATGGATGGACGGATGTACGGAAGTATGAATGTATGGATGTATGTCTGTCTGCATGCGTGGATGTATGGATGGATGGATGTATCGAATGATGGACGTGCGAATGGATGCATTTATGGAAGTATGGATGAGGGGATGTGTGGATGAATGCATGTATGGATGGGTGGTCGTATGGCAGGATGGATGTATGGATGGATGGATGTATGGATGGATGGATGTATGGATGGATGAATGTATGGATTGATGGCCGTATGGATGGATGGATGTATGGATGGGTTGAGGTATGGATGAACGGGTGTACGGATGAATGGATGTACGGAAGAATGGATGTATGGATGTATGTATGTATGCATGTATTAAGTATGGATGTACGGATGCATGGATGTATGGATGTGTGTGTGGATGAATGGATGTATGGATGGATGCATGACCGGATATATGTATGGATGTGTAGATGCGTGTATGGATGGGCTTATGTATGGATGTATATCTGGATGGATGTATGGCTGTATGTGAGGATGTATGTACGGATGTATCTATGGATGTATGTTTGGATGTGTGTATGGGTGTATGTATGGTTGTATGGATGTATGTAAGGATGTATGTATGGATGT
>NW_016916643.1:34755-70638 GCF_001483705.2 Eufriesea mexicana | reverse complement strand
GTGGTTCCGAAATTTCCATTCTAGAATTGCTGCAGAATATGTATCGTCTGTGAATAGGTTAATTCAACGGCAACAGTGGTCTGTTGGTAGATTTGCTAACTGCCATACTGTCAATTGTAATTGTCTCAAGCCATAACCGTGCAACACATTGATTGTTCCAAAACTGCTTTGGAATTTACGTCGTCAGTGAACAAAGCATTCCAACGGCTACTGTACTGTGATGATGGCTGTACTCAGTACTGTGTTATCAACTGTTACTACATCGAGGGATAATGGATCTGCCTTTTGTCAATCCATAATTGCTATAAAATCGAAAACGTCATTCAACAGTATAATCCAACGGCTACAGAGATCTGATGGTGGACGTAGAAAGCACCGTACTCTCAATTGTAAGTATCCTTAGCTGTAGCCATACTATACACTGATTACCCTAGAGTTGCTTTGTAATTTGCATCATCAGTCAACAAATGATGCAACGTCTACAGAACTGTGATGACGGCAGTACTCAGTACTGTGTTGTCTGTGGTTTATATGTCGGGAGTTAATGTATCTATCATTTTTCATTCTAGGACTGCTGCAGAACGTCTATGATCAGTGAACAGATTAATCTATACATAACCATACTATACATTGATTCTTCCAGAATTGCTTTGGAATTTACATCATCAGTGGGCAAAGTAGTCCAGCGGCTACAGAACTGTGATGATGGCTGTACTCTGCACCGTCTTGTCAGTTGTATATATCTCGAAGCATAATGGATCAGTCTTCTGTTATTTAATATTGCTACAAGATCTAAATGATCATTGACCTGATTAATACAGCGGCTGCTGTACTGGGCTGGTGGATGTACTACGTATCGTGCTGCCAGTTGTAAGTGTCTCTAACCATAAACGTATATACATTGATTATTCCAGAATTGCATTGGAACTCACAGTATCAGTGGACAAAGTATTCCAGCGGATGCAGTAGAGTGATGATGGCTGTACACAGTACTGTGATGACAACTGCTAATATCTCGATGGTCAGTGGATCTGTATTATGTCATTCTAGAATTGTTATCGAATTTAAGTCATCATGGAAGAGATTATTCTAACGGTGCCAGTACTATACTGGCGGATGTAATAAGTACCGTACCGTCAATTGGAAATGACCCAAACCATGACCGAATTAAGCATCCATAATTCTAGAATTGCTTTGAAGCTTACATTATCAGTTACAGAGTTATTCAATGGCAAAAATACTGTGATAATGGCAATACTCAGGACAGTGTTGTCAATTGCTAAAGGCGTTAGGGATACCGGATCTGTACTTTGTCACTCTAGAATTGTTATATAATCTAATATATCATTGTACAGATTAATCCAACGGCAACAGTGCTCTGTTGTTAGATGCACGAGGTATCGTACTGTCAATTGGAAAAATCTCAAGCCATAACCGTACCATACATTTATTATTCCAGAGTTGCCTTGGAGTTTACATCATCAGTGGACACAGTAATCCAACGGCAACAGTACTGTGACGATGGCTGTACTCAGTACTGCATTGCAACCTGTTTGTATCTCGTGGGATAGTGGATCTGTCTTTTGCCCTTCTGAAATTCATATAAACTCGAAATCATCATTAAACTGTCTAATCCAACGGCTACTGTTCTATATTGGTGTATGTAATACGTACCGTACTGTCGATTGGAAATATCTCAAGTCATAACCGCACATTCTAGAATTGCTTTGGTGTTTACATTATCAGTGGACAATGTTATAAAACAGCTACAATCCTGCGAACATGACTGTACTCAGTGTGTTGTCATTAGTTAACATATCGAGGGATAAAAGAACCTGTATTTCTTGTTCTAGAATTGCTGTGGTATTTAAATTATCATTGAACAAATTGGTCCAACGGAAACAGTGCTCTATTGGTACATGTACGTAGTACCGTACTGTCACATGTAAATATCTCTAGCCATAGCCGTACTGTACATTGGTTACCCTAGAATTCCTTCGAAGTTTACATCATTAGAGAACAAAGGAGTCCACCGGATACATTACTATGGTGGTGGCTGTACTCAGTACTCTGTTGTCAATTGTTAATGCCCCGAGGGTTATTGGTTCTGTATTTTGTCATTCTAGAAATGTTACAGAACCTAAATGATCATTGGACAGATTAATCCAACGGCAACAGTGCTCGATTGGTAGATGTACTAATTGCCTTACTATAAATTGTAAATATCACTGGACACAGCCGCAATATACATAGGTTATTCTAGAATTACTTTCGAATTTACAACGTCAGTGGACAATGTAGTCCAACGGCCAAACTACTGTGATGATGGCTCTACTCAATGCTGGGTTGTCAATGGCTAATATCTCGAGGGATAGTGAATCTGTCTTTTGTCATTCTGAAATTGCTATAAAATCGACATCATCATTGGACACTTTCATCCAGCGGGTATCGTGTTATATTCGTGGATGTAATAAGCACCTTACCGTCAATTGTAAATAATCCCTGCTACAACCGTACTATACACTGATTATCCTAGAGTTGCCTTCGAATTTGCATTATTAGTGAACAACATGTCGAACGTTTACAACACTGTGATGATAGCTGTACTCAGTACTATGTTGTCAAATGTGAATATCTCGAGAGATTGTGGACCTGTATTTTGTCATTTTAGAATTCTTATAGAACTTAAATCATCACTGACCAGATTAATCCGAAGGCTACAGCGCTATATTTGTGAATGTAATAAGTACCGTTTTGTCAATTGGAAATATCTTAAGACATAACCGTATTATACATTGATTATTCCAGAATTTCTATCGAATTCACGTCACCAGTGAGCAAAGTATTTCAACACTGTCTACACAAAGTCTACAGCACTGTGATGATGGCTGTACTCTGTACTGTGTTGTCGATTGTTAATATCTTGAGGAATAATGGATACGCCTTTTGTCAATCTAGAATTTCTATAAAATATGAATCATCATTGTACAGACTAATCCATCAGCTAGAGTGCTTTCTTGGTGAATTTACTAAGCACCGTCCTGTCAATCGGAAGCATCACAAGCCATACCCTGTGGCCGGTGAATTAATTTTTTTAGTGACGATTTAAACTCCACAAATCGAGAATAATCAAAGTTTAGAAGAGTTATGGCTGGAGATATTTACTTTTCACAGTACGCTATTTGGTACATCCAGCAGAGCTCTGCCGCCGCTGGATTAATCTATTCACTGACGACTTTGATTCCAAAGCAAATGCAAATAATCAATGTACGGAGCAAATTGTCGTAGGAGACATTGACAAATCTCTATAACCTACTGAGAAATGCTGTTAACAGGGCACTCTAGCCGTTTGATCAATATCTTTCATGATGATTAAGTTCTATAGCAATTCTAGAATGAGGAGAGCCAGATACATTATGGCTCGAGATGTAAACAACTGTCAGCACAGTACTGCGTACAGCCATCATTATTTTACTGTAGCCGTTATAGTAATTTGTTCACTCATGATTTAAATTCAATAACAATACTAGAATGATCAGTTTATAGTACAGTTATGGCTAGTGATATTTACAACTGATAGTACGGTACATACTATATCCATCAACAGAGCACTGCGGCTTTCGGATTATTTAGTTCACTGATTGATGGAATATTATTGCAACTCTTGAATGACATGGAAGAGATCCATTGTCGCTCGAGATATTAACTATTGCTAACACAGTACTGGGTCCAACCGCCATGACAATGCAGTAGCCGTTGAATTAAATTGTTCACTGATGACTGAAGCTCCTCAGCTATTCTAGAATAGCGAATGTATACATCACATATGTCTTGAGATATTTACAATTGTCAGTACGGTACTTATTTCATACACGGAAAGAGCACTATAGCCGTAAGTTAATCAGTTCGCTGATGATTCAGACACTATAATGGTATAGCCCTTAGAGTAATATGTTTGCTGGTGATTGAAATTCCATAATAGCTATAGAGAAACAAAAGCGTGATCCATTATCGCTGGAGATATTAGCAACTAACGACTCAGGGCTGAGTACAGCCATCATGACAGCAACTTAGCCGTTGTATAAATTTGTTCACTGATCATTAAATTCCCAGCAATTCTAGAATAATCAACGTACATCTGGTAAGGCTAGAGATATTTACAATTGACAGTACGATACTTAGTACATAAAACATCAGAGCACTGTAGCAGCTGGATTAATCTGCTCACTGATGACATAAGTTCTATAGAAATTCTAGAATGGCAGATGACAGATCAATTATATAACGAGTAATTAACGACTGTCAACATAGTACAGAGCACAACCATCATCACAGTAATGTAACAGTTGGATTAGTCTATTCTCTGCTGATTGAAATGCCGCCACAAATCTAGAATAATATATGTATAGATCAGCTATGGCTAGTAATATTTACAATTGTGAGTACGGCGACTAGTACATCCTCGAACAGAGCACTGTAGCTGTTTGATTAATCTGCTGACTCATGACATTTATTCCTTAGCAATCCTAGAATAATCAATGTGTCGTGCAGTTATGGCTGTAAATATTTACAATTGGCGGTACGGTACTTAGTACATCCACGGACAGAGCACTTTAGCCCGTAGATCAATCTGTTCATTGATGATTTAAACACTATAGCAACTCTAGGATGATCAACGGATAGAGCAATTTTCGCTGCAGATATTGACATATGTCAATACAGTACTGAGTATAGGTATCCACATAATTCTACGGCCTGTGTACCCCAATGCAGTACTATGATGAGCCATCTACCGAGTTCTACAGCTGTTGCATTAACCTACTCTCCGTTCATCTGAGTTGTATTGCAATTCTAGATAGATCAATGGTTAGATTAGTTACAATTTCGAATATTTACAATTTTCAATGCAGTGCTGAGTACAGCCACCATTACTGTATTACAGCCATTGGATTAATCAACACAATGATAAAGTAAATTCTATAGCAATTCGGGAATTACTAATCCATAGATCAATTGTCGCTGGAGATATTTTGACTTGACAATACGGTACAGGGAACAGGTGTCAACACATGACTAAATACGTTGGACTAATCTATGCACTGATGACTTAAATTCTACAACTTCTCTAGAGTTGTAAATGGATAGATCTACTATCATTTCTGGTATTTACAGTTCACAATGCAGTAGTGAGTGTAGCTATCTACATAGTGCTATTCCCACCTTACAATTCAATTCGCTGCTCATCTGAGTTTTTTAGTAATTCTTGAATGATCAAGGGATAAATCAATTATAACACGGGATATTGGCAAGTGACAATACGGTTCTGATTACAACCATCAACATGGTAACATAGTCGTTGGATTAATCTATTCCCTGGTCATCAAATCTGTATAGCCAATATGGAATGATAAATGGACAGGTCATTTACCGCCAGAGATTCTTGCTAATGGCAATACATTACAAAGAATAACAATCTACACAGTACTACCGCAAGTGGATAATTAATTCCGTGACCTCCTATGTTGTTCGGAAGCTCTAGAATATTCAATGGATTGAACAATTGCCGCTAGGGACGTTGGCAAATATGAATACGCTACTGAGCATAGCCGTCTGCACAGAACTATATCCGACGGAATGATCTATACAATGATTATTGAAATTCCAGGGCTGCTCTATAGTAATCAATGTACAGATCAATTGTGACCGCAGTGCTTTACATTTGACCATACGGTACTACGTACAACCACCATACAGAAATATAGCCGTTGGAATAATCTATTCACTGACGACTTTAATTCTATAGAGATTCTAGAATTATCAGGAGATATACCAACTGTAGCTGAAGATATAAACAATTGGCAATACGCTACTGATTATAGCCATCAATACGGGTCTACAACCATTATATTAACTTATTCCCTGCTCATCTACGTTCTTCAGCCATTCCCGAATTAATAACGTTATTCACTGGATAACACACAATTCATGCCTTTTCAGCGCAGTTTGAAAGCAGCTTCAGCGATTTTTTAGAAAGTTATCAATTTTTTGCGATGTAGTCATAGTAAAAGACTCTATGTGAACCTAATTGTTTCGTTTGCAGCAGAACTGCGCGAAACTGCACAGAATAGCGTTGTTCAGAGAAAAACACACCTTTCATGCATTTTCAGCGCAGTTTGATTACAGTTTCAGCGAACTTTTAGAACAATTGGGTTTTTTGCGGTAAAGTTTTTTTACATCTTCGGAACTGCACATAGTAACACTATTCTAGTAATATCTCATATTTCCAGCAATTGCAGTGTTGTTTGATTGCGGTTTCAACGAATTTTTCACAAATTTGCAATTTTGGGTCGATGACTTACTACTGCCTTATAACTGCACAGAAGTACTTTGTTTTAGTAGTATCACAAATTTCTTGTAATTTCGGCGCAATTTGATTACAGCTTCAGCGAATGCCAGGAAAACTTTCGATTTTTTGCTGCAAAGTTTTACCACTGCTTCAAATCTGCACCGAATAGCCTTATTTTAGTAATATCGTATACTTCATGCAATTTATGCGCAGTTGGATTTCATTTGTGTCGTCCGCCAACCTCTACTGATAGGTACAGTGCGCCACATTACCTGTACCATACTCATTAGATAAAAGAATCTATAGCACAAGAGCGATCCAATAAAGGAGTCGTGCTCCATATATATAAGAACCTGTAGCATAAGAGAGATCCAATAAAGGACGATATTATAACCATATTATAACAAGGCCGCGAGACCCGTGCATCTGCCTTTCCAGCGCCAAAGCCACTTGTAAAGGCCGAGATGACACGTCCCGTTTCTGAATGCACAGCTTCCGACCAGATGAAAACGTATGTGGGAGCCACAGTGGCGAGGGAAAAAGATTGGTCCAGCTCGCGCGCCGATCACGCTCTTATCGTCTCACGATCCTCGCTCTTCGCTCTCCAATGATGGTCCTCTCGGCACGTTGTTGCCTTGAGCGTCACGCTTATGGTTATAAAACGTTTGCACTTCTAAAGATTTTCGCGATGTACACTTAACAATACGAACCTTTCCTTGTATGTACTTATATATTCCGGTTGTCGCCATTTATGGTGAAATGAAAATAGAAAGTCGCGACTACTTCATTTCCATATTTCACATGAAGTTACTTCTATTTCAGTTATTATAATATAGTCGTCGTTTAAGCTAAGCAAGCATGTTAATATTATGAGAAACGCGAGGTCACGTTTCTCGAACTTAGTATGGACCCTTCTTGGGCATCAATTTGTGAACTTTACTCTCATGATTGAGATTGTTTTTGTATTATTATCCTAATGCCTATATGTAAATTATTCGTTGACTTTCCATTGCCCTAATTGTTTCGCTTGCGACGGCAATATATCGGTTGGTACGTGTTGTATACGAATATCCTTTACCATCGCTAATGTTTATTAATTGCTTCGTTTGGGAAAATTCAATACAAATACGGGTTCTATAATTTTATCATAGCCCTCATCGTTTACAACACCTCTCTAATAGCTGTACGTTTCTTCACATTGTAACACATATTACAACTTGTTTTCGGAAAAAGTTCTAGCTTTTCCAAGTTTGCACACGTAAAAGCAAAACCATACATTTTCTTCCTGAACTGTATTTCATTACATTCTTGAAGTGCTTATATCAGCACCAGTAGAAATATTTTTCACCTACATTTATGGTTTTAATCGTTACCTTCAAAAGTTTTAACGATAACTATTATTAGTGTTGCAGTAACATTTTTTAGATCCCAATGTAACTAAATTACGCTTCAATTCCGTTCAATGATACTATTCACGTTGCGGGCAACAGATATGTTGTTAACAAGGATTCCAGTTAAAGTTTCTATTGCAAATTGTTTAAGTCGAAATTCTGCTGGGAAATTTTCGACGATTTTTAGGTACATAATGCACGGAATTTCATTCAGTTCGTACAACCTGCACACTCGTCATTTATATTCGAGCGGAGGAAATGCATTTCGAAACGCTCTTTTGCGAGGCATTCATATTTTCACCTTACATAGGCTTACCTTTTTAAGCAAATATTCAATAATTTTCATAAAAGACTATGAAATACAATTCAATTATGACAATTTAAAGCAAGCGCAATAAACTGGAATTAACCGTGATACGAACTAAATTGGACGAGGTGTCTGCTAACAATCTCATATTTCATAATTGCCAATTCTCTCTGAAATTCGTATAGAGAGTTGTACTTTAAATTGGAAAATTGGAAAGTAACTAATTGAGATATAATTATAAGTTCGTTTGTGTACTGAGAGAAATAAATGGATGTTCATCATGAAATGGAAAAGAAATAAAATTTCAATCCTATGGATATCTTGGAAATTTATTTTTGCGTAGTTTGTAAATATTTCGGTATCTATTTACATCGTTTTGGTATAGTACGAATACATATCTGCCGAGTTTAAACTATATTGTGATGACATAATACAGAGAGTCGCATTATAACGTTTATATACTAAAGAGAGATGTAAAATAAGATAACATTGGAGGGCTTTCAAATTCTAAGCTTGCTTGTGATAAAACATGCATCCTAACGTTTCCAATGGATCCCTGAAAATGTAGAACTTCTTGAATTCTTGTAATTACTATCAATTCTGAACGAAAATTGAAAAATCTAGTCGATATTCTATAATTCCCAAGGAAAGAACAGTTATGTTCCAAATGACAATACAACACTATTTAAAAGTATGAATGGAATACAACTAGACTAGCTAATTCAGTATAACAAAGCATTGAATGAGAATACGCAAGTCAATTCAATTTAATTAACAACATAAATCAAAGCAAAAAATTTAACATTTTTCCAAACTATCTAACAAAGGGTACTGAGAATTTGGAAACCTTACTTCAAACTACACGCAAGCTCTTTAGGATAGTACGATATATGTCATTGCGTTTAGCTTCACGACATATTGGACAGCCCAAGTTAGTTTCGCGTCATACCTAAGAATTCACGCCCTCATCACACATTTTAATGACTTTAGAGGGAACGAGGGAAATCTCTGGTATTCTTTTTGTTTATATAGTGCTCAATTGCCCTGTAAATTGTTCTGACATATTGAAAAAATCCTCAATCAATGTTCCAACTTTTTATTCAAGGCGATACTACTTTCATCATATTCAAAAGCATAAATCTGTTTTTGCAGGTCTCACAGGTATTAATATAATCATTACTAATGTTAACAATAACTATTCTACCTTATACATAATCAACCAATCCCTTCACACTATAAACCAGCCGTTATATCGCACCTCTCTCTAGAAAATCCTTTCTTTCTTATACTTATACACATCACGTACCTTTGTATGTATGTATATGTTTATTTTTATCTTTATTTCCTTGTTTTATTTTTATTTTTCTTTATTACCGTTAGCTTTGTGCCTCACAGTAATAATTTCTTTTTAATTCGTCAGATCGGCTAACCCCGTATAGGTAGACCAATAAATAAATAAACTAGGCATTAATAAAGGCTACGATATTGAGCAATAATTCATGCCGCCGACCAAACCGTATTAAACTATCTAGTTAACCAATGTTCCAAGTTATGTACTCCGAATAATTGAAATACTGTGAAATAACAACTTAAACAGCAAATTCAGTCCACCAGCCAACAATTGAAATATCGAATTGCGTAACACTTCAGTGCATATAGCAAAATTACCGAGAACCACGAATCCAGCAATAAATCCAAGCTATGTGTATGACCAAACTTTCCCAGAACACATAACCCTGTAGGGTAAGACGGAAATGAATGCAAAAAATTTCCAAGGATGTCAAAGAAGAGATGGCCTGTGGAATCTTTATCGCAAGAAAGATCATACAGATGATTCCCCGATATCGAATCTGTAGCCAGTTCTGCTACTCCTGCCCTTTGAGGAGTCTGTTCGGTTTCTTGCTTTCTCGTCGCGAGCGTGTGCCAAATGCATTCGAATCATATCCGCGAAGCCGTGTTCCTTCGTTCACGCGCCCGCTTGCCAGAAGAATTTTGAAATGCTGTCAGCAGGACGCCGCTAATATTATACATTGTCGTCAGGACAGTCGGAAACGCGCGTTACTTACTTCCGTTACGCGCTAGTTAGGACTTATCCTTGCAAGGAGTCGCGGAGAAATTGGAATTAGAACGTGGAACGTGTTTCATCGTCCTAGTGCATATTCAACACCTTGCACTCGGCGATCCAATCGTTGCGGAAAAATAGTGGTTCAAAATTTCCCGCTGAAAATACGAAGAAGTTTCTTAAAGCCGGGTACAAGGCATCGGGTACCAATTAACGCGTGGAATTGCTTCATTCAGATATTCCACGCATCGCCATTTGATATTTAACGTTAAACCTAGCACAGGTTAATTGACCCACGAATGAGAAAGGGAAACATGTACTTGAAAAAATATAGGAAAATTAATTTAACTTATATTGGACGCTATATCACGCAATCATATGACCAAAGCAATGATCGATTCAATGGGAATTTCAAGTAAAAGGTTTGGAAATGGTTTTGGATTTGAACTTTGGCAGGTTTAATGTACGAATTAATGCGAATTTTATACAAATACTCCCTTAAGTCCTTACACCCTGATATATTTACGAGAAACTGAGCATAATGATGTTACTAGATTTTAATTGGCAACTTACATACTCATTTTATTCTAAACAAAATCTGGTCAATTTATGGATTTATTCAAATTTTGCGTGCGTTGATATAAGCTCCATTTAATTTCAGCCTAATGCGAGTGAAATTGATATTTATGAGATTTAGTATGAGAAACTCACGACGATGTAGACTCGTTATCGTAGTGTAAGCGGTTAGCGCCATACGCTACTATGTATACCGTTTGCATACTTTGCTGAGCCTTACTTTCGCATCCCTGGATAGAATTTTTATTGACACAGTTTTACTGTAGAAGACAGAGACTGTTTCTTGCTGAAAATTGGTAAAAATTGGAACACTAGTAGTTTCAATTTAAAAAATGTCTTTTTTGCATTACGTTCAGTTACGGTTTATAAAATCACTAAAGTCACACCAGGAAAGTTAATGGATAATTTTTCGAATTCCAGTAATTTCAGACTCAATGTAGAGTATACCAGCGACATGTTACAAATTAAAAAATTTATATGGTGAAATATACACTGGATGCAATTCCATTAACACGCACCAGTTATACTGAATAAGAGCGAGTAAAGTTCCATCTGGTTTTTAAAGCAATAGCAAACAAGTTCGGAGCTTAATGGAACAATTTATTCGGAAGGAAACTACTTAGCGGTAAAAAATAGTATATTAAATTCCATGGGGTTACTGCAGTGGTCTAATTTTCACCAATTTGGAGCACAGGAATAAATTTCTAAAAGAAACTGGATTCTTAAGATTTCCCCAATCTTCTAACCGAAAACCCGTCTCCGCCTTCCACCACAAAAATGTCCAAGTGAAAATTCGATCGAAGGACGCATGCGTACAGCTTTGCCCTTTATACAGAGCCCCCAAGTGATATTCTCAGGTCTCTCCTCGCAAGATTATAACTGCTCAAAGGCTAAAGTAGCGTAGATCTACGTCTGCACTTGGTTGCATGCAATGGAATGTCATTGAACGCAGAATCAAGTTGCTAAACATTCAGTTATCTCTATGAAAATGCATTCGTTGCAAATACCACGCATACAACGCCGGAATATAATAACGTCGTCGCTGTAAAACGCATAGCGGACACTAACGAACGGGTATCTTCCGATTGTTGACGGCAAGCCTATTATATACACCGCGAGCAGGCGACTAGCAATAGATCGCAGCGCTCCATAAGAGCGTTGTTCTAATTATTTGGCCCTATTAACTTTTGCATGCATGCGAGCAGCATGGCTTCCGGCGAGCGTGTTCCACTCTACGGCATAGCGGCGTTCGCCTGTAAACAAAGCAAAATCCGACGCCACCTTCCAGCAATTTTCAATCGAAACGTCGGGCCTATTATTAATTCCTCTCATCATGGGAAAGACGCGTGAATAGACGCGTGATTAGAAGAAATATGAGTGACTGGAATACGTTCGGCAGCTCAAAATGGATACATTTGAGCCGGGCTTGACGGAACCATTAACTAGAGATTTCTGCTGCAACGCTTATTCCCTAGAATATACGTGCCCATTTTGTTTCGTCGATTTTGAAGTACGTCGTTTTAACTATTAAGAATTAAGAGGCAGCATCTCGGAAAATGTTCTCATTATAATTATTATTAACTACTGTAATTGGTGTAGCACGATTTTACCGTGTATACAAATAATTGGAACGACCAGTCCCAGTAATTGCTTCTGGAGTTGTTAATTTTGAGTTTCATTCAGACAGAATTATGTATTAATATTATTCAAATATACCGTGTTTGGGTGCAGCTTTAAGTAAAATTACGATAAAATATTGTAAACAATATTTTCTAGCCGATAAATTATCTTTACTGGTTTCTATATGTCATACTTCTATAAAAGCGTGAAAAAGTATGCTGTTTTATAAGAAAATTAAAATGAAAAATGGGAGGATTCGAAATTTTCGTAATAATATTGTGTTAATTACATAAGGAACATCAAAAGGAAGCAATGCCCTAATTAACGGTACTTTATTTAAACCTTTATTAGAAGAGAAGTCATAACAAGAAGTGAGAAGGTATAGTTGAAAAGTGAATTATTCATAGCCTGCCATATATTTTCCAAACACTATCGATACCTATAAGAAGTAAAATTTAGAGATTCTTCAACGTCATGTTCAACATTTCCACGTCCCATTTCATCTTTCACGATATTTTGCTTTCACACATACTTCTACCCAATCATAAATAAAAGGAAAATTTATTTCCTCCCATTCCTTATATCTACACAAGTTTATGATGTATATTTCAATATGAGGTATATTTCAACGAATCGGAAGAAGGATCGTCTTTTATAGGAAAAATTAAGTATCGAGGATAATTGATGAATTTGGAACTGATTTGTAAAAATGGAATACTGATTGGAGGGGAGGAAATTTTGAATTAATCTTCTTAATATCGAAATTACTGTTCTAAATGACTGACATAAAATTCGTCATTATTCAACATTAAGCATAAAGAATGTTGCTACGCATGATATCCGGCTATACCTAACGAAGATAATTCCTTTGTGGGAAAAGGTTAAAGATATTAGTTCGTTTGTATACCAATTTTTAAACAATTTCTCCACTAATTAATATTCATGGTTACTTCTAACCTTTATTTTGAAGATACCTTTCTATTTCGTAATTCAGTTCCTTAACGCATAAAGAATATTGAATATAATTGCACAATGTTTGGTTATTTCTTGCTTGAAGGATATTCCTGAAACGTGTGCCTTCCATGTCAAATTTTTCAAAATACCTACATCCGTACTACATAATAATATACCATTCTTGCCTTCCCACACTTTACCATAAATTAATTTTAAAGAATTCTGTAGTTACTATTTTTGTCTTGTGATAAGGAAGTGCAATTATTTCTAGATTGAAGTTGGATCTTCTAGACATCACAAAAGAAGCAGCAATTCCTGTAACGATGCATCAATAAATGACAATATTCCTTAACCGATACACCTTACAAAAGCAAATCTTTAAAACAAAAAGATAATGACTTTAACTTAAATTGAGAAATTTATATCGGTTCGTTCAGAAGGATTTTTTGCGGTGATATTGCACAAGAAGTTGGTGAAAAGGAAATAGAATTCAGTGAAGGGATGGAGCCAGGGAACTCCTGGAAGTCAGTGCATGTTCACATTAAGCGGAGGGTTTGCCAAGTCATGTTACATTGATGGGGTGCGGCATTTCTTGGAGGACGTCTCACGCCGAAGAACCTGTGGCGAAAAATCAGCGTGTGTTTTGAATTATAATCTTCACGCCGAAGATACGCCAGCGTATCGTTTATTATTCGCCGGATTTCCAACGCTTGACAAATAAATTACACTAACAACACCTATTCTCCTATCGATCTGTTTCACTTTATTTATGTCGTAAGTTTCCATTATACGATTCACGAACTATTCCCTTAAATAACTTATTCATTTAAGTCTAACATGATCGTTTATATTTTATTAAAATTTATTTTCTTTACTTATTCAGCATTTGAGACTCTGCTATCTGTTCAAGCAAAACTAAACTATTTATAGTTGATATTCATTAACATCTATGTTTTGTAATATTAACAATTTATTCTGGTATTAAAATTTTATTCAAAGAGCATAAATTCGAAATTTTGAAACGTGCGTTGGTCTAATGTGGAAGAATCGAAACAAAAGCGTGAGAATTAAAATACAATTTAAACGTTGGTTTTTAACAACGTTCTTTACCGGAACACGAACTACAGGTATTTCGAATGATATCATATTCGTCTGTTATAGAATGAGCTAGAATATTCGATATATCAAGGGTTGCACGCGAAGCGAGAGAGAAGTGGATCCGTGTAACGTGTAAAACGTTAACCATGGGGAATGATATCACGTTGAAGAATAGTGTACATTAAAGTTATGTATTTCGTAATTTTTTTAATGAAACAGATGAAGAATAGCAGCTCATATTCTACTCTCGCTGACAGTTCTACGTCCTGTTTCTACCACACAGTACGTAACTGTGGAAATATAGTGATCACTATCGAGGACCTCTGCTTTGATCATTGTAAATTGAATTCGTAGGGGGTAAATAATCCTTGAAAAATACGATATAGAGATAGTTATTTGGGAAATTAAATTTGGAAATCTGGTCATTTGGAGATCTTGCAATAAGAAATAACAGGTAGTATATAAGAAATAAGAAAGAAAAAAGATACATAATTAGAATAAGTAAATATTAAAGAATCCTCCTAAATTACCGCTTGTATTATCAGTAATATTAGTATGCATGTTATTTCTAAGTCATAATCTATTTTAGTCCTTATTTCAATTATGTATATGTAACGATGAAATTTAGAAAGATGGTTGGAAGGAAAACTGAATTGCTTTAAAAAATGATGTACGCGTGTCCTCCGACTTAATTATACCATCGAAAATTTAATTACTTATTCTTCTGGTTAATATCATTCTAACACATCATGCATATAATTAATAAAAAGTTTGGGAAAGTTATATTTAAAATATTATGATATAGAACGCAGTCTTGATGTTTATATTTGAAAGTTAAAAGTGGGGGCAATTTTTCCATTGAAAATATGGATTTATCCTAAAGACTTTTAATTAACCACGCCAGTAAGTACTAGTGAAAAGATTAATTACCAGAGGATTCAATTAGATTATATTCAAACAATAGTTTCGAAACAAAACGTTATTAACCGGTTGGTTGAGTAATGGAACTTCACGTGTTCATTTTGGAGCCGGCTTCATTTTTCACTAATTTCAGAATCCCTTCAACAGGATCACAATTAATTATATCAACTAATATTACGTTAAGCATAATTGGTACTGCAAAAAGTATATCATAATTTTATTTTGAATGTTAATATTTTATTCTGCTCTTTATTAACCCTATTTCTCCAGATTCTTATTTAATAAGGAATATTTAATGAAATTGTTTGCTAATTAAAATTTAAAAATACACATTCTTTCCACAGAAATTTTATTACTGATTTAAGACTAAGAATGTACTGATTTATATACTAAGGACTCAAGAACGAAAATTGACTATAATGAGCTACAATAATCAGGGAATCAACATATTGCAGATAGGCTTGGTGTAATATCACTGTTGCATTTCTATCAAATATCACGTGCTGTGAAATAGTTAGATTCCAAATCTGATGAAAGCATTCCTTACTGGATATTATTCACGACAGAAAATGTTATTTTCATTATAAATAATGGGAGGAGGAGAACATTATGAGCCATTTTTCGCAGGAAACCAGATTTAAAATTTACTGCATTGCGTATTAATTTTACGCCCTTTGCATTTAATTTGAATTTCCATAGGTGTTTTTGCCTTATTAAATGCTTAGGAAATTGTAAACTATAAGCAATTTCATTCAATCCAACGGGTTTACAATTCTATTCTTTTCAAACTTACGTCTTTGAACCTAACAAGTTGATTCTAGTTTTATTTATTTTTATTATTAACTCTATCAGCATAAGACTATAATGAAGTATTAGAATAACGGAATACGAGTTATATTACATTAAAATGTTAGAATATTCCCTTTTAATCAGTAGGATGTATCAAGTTCAGAAAATCATGTAGAATTGACATTTCCGGACATTTCCTTCCTCGTGGTACCTTCATATCTACTGAATCACAAAAAGCGTTTAGCGTAACAAGGTGCACCTGAAAGAAAGTACCAAAAATACGAAGTAGAGCAGTCAAATAATGGATATTTACAATGAAATTGTAACATCAATGGTTTCAATAAAAACATCACAGATATGCTAGCTGTTCTTAAAAGCTAGACACTTATGAAACTAATAGGTCACTAAGAATCTTTCGCATTACCAAATAATGTTAAAGTAAGAAATTATTGAAATACGAAGTCATCTGCACCTCAAAACGAAGCTTGTCATACATTTATTAATTCCCTTATATCAATTATATATCCTAAATTCGTATTATGTAAAATAAAACATAACGTCTGTACTACCAGACACGTTAAAATAACGGATTCCTGATTTTCTGTATCCATAATTATTTAAAAAATACTCTTTTTACATCAAAATTATTCTTTATGTTTATCATTAATGTGAGAGAAGGATTATCTGTACCATCTTATCATTATTGAATTGCTTCATATAATATGCATACTTTACTCAGACATACGTTGTATCCCGGAAGCACAAATATTAAACAAGGGACACTCGCATAAATTTCTACACATCAATTTTACGTCTCGAACCCACTGCTGAAGCACACTTAACCGTGAGTATGTAACAAAAATGAAAAAACACATGGTACAGTTATATTGACATAAAAGTCCCAACCATTTCCATCAAGTCATTAGTAGGACAAGCAATTTCTAAATACGAAACACTAATATTCAATGGTTAAGTGGCGAATAACTATAAAACCTAAACACAATCGAGATTTCACAGCGCGTATAAGTACTCGTCTTTGTATCCACGACTTTTTAAACGTCCGGCATTGGAAGACGAAAAAAAAGGGATAAGAAGCAAATTTTATTATACATTCTGTTCCACATTCCCGTTTTACCTGTCCAAGGGGAATCGACCACGGTGATTAAATATCAACTGTGAATAAGCTAGAGTTGCACCGTCTCCTCGGTACTGTGTGTCGCTGGAAGACCGGAATCTCGATATACCTTGTTACCTCGCATTTGCTGGAAACGAATCATAAATCTCCGTAGAGGATTCTGTCGGCGAATCGATTAAATCCAATCTATTTTGTGACTATGCTTGGACAGACACATTGTGAGTGCAGAATTGGACTCAGAAAGATACAGCGAAAAAATTTTTTGGAATACCGGCGATGAGATAACGCTGAACCTTGTCAGTTACGATAATAGCAATAACAATTAATCCTCTGTACTTAAAAAACATTTTTAATTGTTCGATCTATAGCGAATCCAATCAGATTCCTGGACTGGAAGATATATTAGAAACAAAAATTTTGTTTCGAAAAGAATGATTAATAATGTTTGCGAGTTTCCTTGAAGTGCTGTCTTATTCAGTGCTTTCATTTTAACTGTTTACTGAAGACAAAATAAAATAACGAATTGCAGATCAACGACGATGATCTATTAGTACAAGCGGTGTGCAAAGAGTTGAGAAATTGTTTGTAAGATTAAGTTGTAAGGAATAATTTCACGTATTACTGTAGCATTGAAAATACTTATAGTGTTATGTAAAACTATGTAAGGAAGGGAATATAATAGGAAAATTGTTGAAATCGAGTTAATATCTCATTTTAAAGATATGGGTAAGATTAGTATGAGTGGTGGATCTATGATGCATCTAATAGAATCCTTTTAAACAAATGTAAAATATACAGATAAATTGTACACCCATTTCCACTCATATTTTAGAAACGACGTATTTCCGGCTTTCGAATTTTTATAATGATATACTGTTTCTGTAACCTACATTAATATTATAGTGCATATTTGCACTAATTAAAAGTGCATTTTTCAAATTAGACTTTAATTCATTCTAAGATTCGTTCTATTAGGTTCTACCGTATATAACCTTTTTAATTATCGAAATCACTTCACTTCCCTTCGCATGAACCTTAACCCCATAATACCTGCATACCCTAATTTCACGTGAATATTAACAATAATTTCCCTTTCGTAGAATCTACGACTTCTTGTTCACATATTTTCTAAGTGTCCCAACTGCTTCACTTATACCATAGTCAGTATCAATTTTATGAATACTTTGCGTCATGAAAATTTGTCTATGATTCATCATAATGTGCTGATACCATAGTGAAACGCTATTCGAGTCAGACAATTTTGTTTGAGGAAGGAAAGGAAACAACATCTAAACGCTCCCTCGTCCTTTATCTTCTGAAGGAAGAAAACCATGTAACGAACTGCAGATTATTCATCCCTTTTTACTGACGCTAGTGGAGTGCAGAGATTTCGAGTCACACTTGACTTGTATTGGATTTATCAGAGTCGAAAGCACGTTCGACGTACGAGGCTCAACGTACAGGTTCTAGGCCAGGCTTAAGGTCAGGAGTCCAGCGTGCGTGTTTCTGGCAATCACGTGAAAGCTTACGAGCATCTTCGTTCGAAGTCATTCTTTTCCAACTGAGATAAGTCATATCAGATTCGCACGATTGACCACCAGCGATAAGTTTCTCTTTCGCGTTTCCTAATTCCGTTGCGACTAGGGCATACCGCAATACTTCCCCGATTATGCCTGTGCAAGAGGAGTCGATCTTCTTTCTCGTCAATTATTTCAACGTCATTGGATAAACGGATGCTAGGCGGGTTAAATTACGAGGACAAATTACGAAATAAGAACTGGATAAACGATGGAGCATTATCTCAGTATGTTTATAATAATGTATATTGGAAGATCATCTCTGAGAGGAATAGATAAGAAATTTTTCGGAAAAATTTTTGGGAAAGTGAGGAAAGACAAGATTTTATAAAGGAGAACACCGAGGGAATAAGGATATTCCTGAAACGTGTGCCTTCCATGTCAAATTTTTCAAAATACCTACATCCGTACTACATAATAATATACCATTCTTGCCTTCCCACACTTTACCATAAATTAATTTTAAAGAATTCTGTAGTTACTATTTTTGTCTTGTGATAAGGAAGTGCAATTATTTCTAGATTGAAGTTGGATCTTCTAGACATCACAAAAGAAGCAGCAATTCCTGTAACGATGCATCAATAAATGACAATATTCCTTAACCGATACACCTTACAAAAGCAAATCTTTAAAACAAAAAGATAATGACTTTAACTTAAATTGAGAAATTTATATCGGTTCGTTCAGAAGGATTTTTTGCGGTGATATTGCACAAGAAGTTGGTGAAAAGGAAATAGAATTCAGTGAAGGGATGGAGCCAGGGAACTCCTGGAAGTCAGTGCATGTTCACATTAAGCGGAGGGTTTGCCAAGTCATGTTACATTGATGGGGTGCGGCATTTCTTGGAGGACGTCTCACGCCGAAGAACCTGTGGCGAAAAATCAGCGTGTGTTTTGAATTATAATCTTCACGCCGAAGATACGCCAGCGTATCGTTTATTATTCGCCGGATTTCCAACGCTTGACAAATAAATTACACTAACAACACCTATTCTCCTATCGATCTGTTTCACTTTATTTATGTCGTAAGTTTCCATTATACGATTCACGAACTATTCCCTTAAATAACTTATTCATTTAAGTCTAACATGATCGTTTATATTTTATTAAAATTTATTTTCTTTACTTATTCAGCATTTGAGACTCTGCTATCTGTTCAAGCAAAACTAAACTATTTATAGTTGATATTCATTAACATCTATGTTTTGTAATATTAACAATTTATTCTGGTATTAAAATTTTATTCAAAAAGCATAAATTCGAAATTTTGAAACGTGCGTTGGTCTAATGTGGAAGAATCGAAACAAAAGCGTGAGAATTAAAATACAATTTAAACGTTGGTTTTTAACAACGTTCTTTACCGGAACACGAACTACAGGTATTTCAAATGATATCATATTCGTCTGTTATAGAATGAGCTAGAATATTCGATATATCAAGGGTTGCACGCGAAGCGAGAGAGAAGTGGATCCGTGTAACGTGTAAAACGTTAACCATGGGGAATGATATCACGTTGAAGAATAGTGTACATTAAAGTTATGTATTTCGTAATTTTTTTAATGAAACAGATGAAGAATAGCAGCTCATATTCTACTCTCGCTGACAGTTCTACGTCCTGTTTCTACCACACAGTACGTAACTGTGGAAATATAGTGATCACTATCGAGGACCTCTGCTTTGATCATTGTAAATTGAATTCGTAGGGGATAAATAATCCTTGAAAAATACGATATAGAGATAGTTATTTGGGAAATTAAATTTGGAAATCTGGTCATTTGGAGATCATGCAATAAGAAATAACAGGTAGTATATAAGAAATAAGAAAGAAAAAAGATACATAATTAGAATAAGTAAATATTAAAGAATCCTCCTAAATTACCGCTTGTATTATCAGTAATATTAGTATGCATGTTATTTCTAAGTCATAATCTATTTTAGTCCTTATTTCAATTATGTATATGTAACGATGAAATTTAGAAAGATGGTTGGAAGGAAAACTGAATTGCTTTAAAAAATGATGTACGCGTGTCCTCCGACTTAATTATACCATCGAAAATTTAATTACTTATTCTTCTGGTTAATATCATTCTAACACATCATGCATATAATTAATAAAAAGTTTGGGAAAGTTATATTTAAAATATTATGATATAGAACGCAGTCTTGATGTTTATATTTGAAAGTTAAAAGTGGGGGCAATTTTTCCATTGAAAATATGGATTTATCCTAAAAACTTTTAATTAACCACGCCAGTAAGTACTAGTGAAAAGATTAATTACCAGAGGATTCAATTAGATTATATTCAAACAATAGTTTCGAAACAAAACGTTATTAACCGGTTGGTTGAGTAATGGAACTTCACGTGTTCATTTTGGAGCCGGCTTCATTTTTCACTAATTTCAGAATCCCTTCAACAGGATCACAATTAATTATATCAACTAATATTACGTTAAGCATAATTGGTACTGCAAAAAGTATATCATAATTTTATTTTGAATGTTAATATTTTATTCTGCTCTTTATTAACCCTATTTCTCCAGATTCTTATTTAATAAGGAATATTTAATGAAATTGTTTGCTAATTAAAATTTAAAAATACACATTCTTTCCACAGAAATTTTATTACTGATTTAAGACTAAGAATGTACTGATTTATATACTAAGGACTCAAGAACGAAAATTGACTATAATGAGCTACAATAATCAGGGAATCAACATATTGCAGATAGGCTTGGTGTAATATCACTGTTGCATTTCTATCAAATATCACGTGCTGTGAAATAGTTAGATTCCAAATCTGATGAAAGCATTCCTTACTGGATATTATTCACGACAGAAAATGTTATTTTCATTATAAATAATGGGAGGAGGAGAACATTATGAGCCATTTTTCGCAGGAAACCAGATTTAAAATTTACTGCATTGCGTATTAATTTTACGCCCTTTGCATTTAAT
Organism: Eufriesea mexicana; assembly: GCF_001483705.2. NCBI lineage: Eukaryota > Metazoa > Arthropoda > Insecta > Hymenoptera > Apidae > Eufriesea > Eufriesea mexicana. Next base: position 48,908 of record NW_016916643.1, on the reverse strand, counting down.
TTGAATTTCCATAGGTGTTTTTGCCTTATTAAATGCTTAGGAAATTGTAAACTATAAGCAATTTCATTCAATCCAACGGGTTTACAATTCTATTCTTTTCAAACTTACGTCTTTGAACCTAACAAGTTGATTCTAGTTTTATTTATTTTTATTATTAACTCTATCAGCATAAGACTATAATGAAGTATTAGAATAACGGAATACGAGTTATATTACATTAAAATGTTAGAATATTCCCTTTTAATCAGTAGGATGTATCAAGTTCAGAAAATCATGTAGAATTGACATTTCCGGACATTTCCTTCCTCGTGGTACCTTCATATCTACTGAATCACAAAAAGCGTTTAGCGTAACAAGGTGCACCTGAAAGAAAGTACCAAAAATACGAAGTAGAGCAGTCAAATAATGGATATTTACAATGAAATTGTAACATCAATGGTTTCAATAAAAACATCACAGATATGCTAGCTGTTCTTAAAAGCTAGACACTTATGAAACTAATAGGTCACTAAGAATCTTTCGCATTACCAAATAATGTTAAAGTAAGAAATTATTGAAATACGAAGTCATCTGCACCTCAAAACGAAGCTTGTCATACATTTATTAATTCCCTTATATCAATTATATATCCTAAATTCGTATTATGTAAAATAAAACATAACGTCTGTACTACCAGACACGTTAAAATAACGGATTCCTGATTTTCTGTATCCATAATTATTTAAAAAATACTCTTTTTACATCAAAATTATTCTTTATGTTTATCATTAATGTGAGAGAAGGATTATCTGTACCATCTTATCATTATTGAATTGCTTCATATAATATGCATACTTTACTCAGACATACGTTGTATCCCGGAAGCACAAATATTAAACAAGGGACACTCGCATAAATTTCTACACATCAATTTTACGTCTCGAACCCACTGCTGAAGCACACTTAACCGTGAGTATGTAACAAAAATGAAAAAACACATGGTACAGTTATATTGACATAAAAGTCCCAACCATTTCCATCAAGTCATTAGTAGGACAAGCAATTTCTAAATACGAAACACTAATATTCAATGGTTAAGTGGCGAATAACTATAAAACCTAAACACAATCGAGATTTCACAGCGCGTATAAGTACTCGTCTTTGTATCCACGACTTTTTAAACGTCCGGCATTGGAAGACGAAAAAAAAGGGATAAGAAGCAAATTTTATTATACATTCTGTTCCACATTCCCGTTTTACCTGTCCAAGGGGAATCGACCACGGTGATTAAATATCAACTGTGAATAAGCTAGAGTTGCACCGTCTCCTCGGTACTGTGTGTCGCTGGAAGACCGGAATCTCGATATACCTTGTTACCTCGCATTTGCTGGAAACGAATCATAAATCTCCGTAGAGGATTCTGTCGGCGAATCGATTAAATCCAATCTATTTTGTGACTATGCTTGGACAGACACATTGTGAGTGCAGAATTGGACTCAGAAAGATACAGCGAAAAAATTTTTTGGAATACCGGCGATGAGATAACGCTGAACCTTGTCAGTTACGATAATAGCAATAACAATTAATCCTCTGTACTTAAAAAACATTTTTAATTGTTCGATCTATAGCGAATCCAATCAGATTCCTGGACTGGAAGATATATTAGAAACAAAAATTTTGTTTCGAAAAGAATGATTAATAATGTTTGCGAGTTTCCTTGAAGTGCTGTCTTATTCAGTGCTTTCATTTTAACTGTTTACTGAAGACAAAATAAAATAACGAATTGCAGATCAACGACGATGATCTATTAGTACAAGCGGTGTGCAAAGAGTTGAGAAATTGTTTGTAAGATTAAGTTGTAAGGAATAATTTCACGTATTACTGTAGCATTGAAAATACTTATAGTGTTATGTAAAACTATGTAAGGAAGGGAATATAATAGGAAAATTGTTGAAATCGAGTTAATATCTCATTTTAAAGATATGGGTAAGATTAGTATGAGTGGTGGATCTATGATGCATCTAATAGAATCCTTTTAAACAAATGTAAAATATACAGATAAATTGTACACCCATTTCCACTCATATTTTAGAAACGACGTATTTCCGGCTTTCGAATTTTTATAATGATATACTGTTTCTGTAACCTACATTAATATTATAGTGCATATTTGCACTAATTAAAAGTGCATTTTTCAAATTAGACTTTAATTCATTCTAAGATTCGTTCTATTAGGTTCTACCGTATATAACCTTTTTAATTATCGAAATCACTTCACTTCCCTTCGCATGAACCTTAACCCCATAATACCTGCATACCCTAATTTCACGTGAATATTAACAATAATTTCCCTTTCGTAGAATCTACGACTTCTTGTTCACATATTTTCTAAGTGTCCCAACTGCTTCACTAATACCATAGTCAGTATCAATTTTATGAATACTTTGCGTCATGAAAATTTGTCTATGATTCATCATAATGTGCTGATACCATAGTGAAACGCTATTCGAGTCAGACAATTTTGTTTGAGGAAGGAAAGGAAACAACATCTAAACGCTCCCTCGTCCTTTATCTTCTGAAGGAAGAAAACCATGTAACGAACTGCAGATTATTCATCCCTTTTTACTGACGCTAGTGGAGTGCAGAGATTTCGAGTCACACTTGACTTGTATTGGATTTATCAGAGTCGAAAGCACGTTCGACGTACGAGGCTCAACGTACAGGTTCTAGGCCAGGCTTAAGGTCAGGAGTCCAGCGTGCGTGTTTCTGGCAATCACGTGAAAGCTTACGAGCATCTTCGTTCGAAGTCATTCTTTTCCAACTGAGATAAGTCATATCAGATTCGCACGATTGACCACCAGCGATAAGTTTCTCTTTCGCGTTTCCTAATTCCGTTGCGACTAGGGCATACCGCAATACTTTAATCGAGATTTCACAGCGCGTATAAGTACTCGTCTTTGTATCCACGACTTTTTAAACGTCCGGCATTGGAAGACGAAAAAAAAGGGATAAGAAGCAAATTTTATTATACATTCTGTTCCACATTCCCGTTTTACCTGTCCAAGGGGAATCGACCACGGTGATTAAATATCAACTGTGAATAAGCTAGAGTTGCACCGTCTCCTCGGTACTGTGTGTCGCTGGAAGACCGGAATCTCGATATACCTTGTTACCTCGCATTTGCTGGAAACGAATCATAAATCTCCGTAGAGGATTCTGTCGGCGAATCGATTAAATCCAATCTATTTTGTGACTATGCTTGGACAGACACATTGTGAGTGCAGAATTGGACTCAGAAAGATACAGCGAAAAAATTTTTTGGAATACCGGCGATGAGATAACGCTGAACCTTGTCAGTTACGATAATAGCAATAACAATTAATCCTCTGTACTTAAAAAACATTTTTAATTGTTCGATCTATAGCGAATCCAATCAGATTCCTGGACTGGAAGATATATTAGAAACAAAAATTTTGTTTCGAAAAGAATGATTAATAATGTTTGCGAGTTTCCTTGAAGTGCTGTCTTATTCAGTGCTTTCATTTTAACTGTTTACTGAAGACAAAATAAAATAACGAATTGCAGATCAACGACGATGATCTATTAGTACAAGCGGTGTGCAAAGAGTTGAGAAATTGTTCGTAAGATTAAGTTGTAAGGAATAATTTCACGTATTACTGTAGCATTGAAAATACCTATAGTGTTATGTAAAACTATGTAAGGAAGGGAATATAATAGGAAAATTGTTGAAATCGAGTTAATATCTCATTTTAAAGATATGGGTAAGATTAGTATGAGTGGTGGATCTATGATGCATCTAATAGAATCCTTTTAAACAAATGTAAAATATACAGATAAATTGTACACCCATTTCCACTCATATTTTAGAAACGACGTATTTCCGGCTTTCGAATTTTTATAATGATATACTGTTTCTGTAACCTACATTAATATTATAGTGCATATTTGCACTAATTAAAAGTGCATTTTTCAAATTAGACTTTAATTCATTCTAAGATTCGTTCTATTAGGTTCTACCGTATATAACCTTTTTAATTATCGAAATCACTTCACTTCCCTTCGCATGAACCTTAACCCCATAATACCTGCATACCCTAATTTCACGTGAATATTAACAATAATTTCCCTTTCGTAGAATCTACGACTTCTTGTTCACATATTTTCTAAGTGTCCCAACTGCTTCACTAATACCATAGTCAGTATCAATTTTATGAATACTTTGCGTCATGAAAATTTTTCTATGATTCATCATAATGTGCTGATACCATAGTGAAACGCTATTCGAGTCAGACAATTTTGTTTGAGGAAGGAAAGGAAACAACATCTAAACGCTCCCTCGTCCTTTATCTTCTGAAGGAAGAAAACCATGTAACGAACTGCAGATTATTCATCCCTTTTTACTGACGCTAGTGGAGTGCAGAGATTTCGAGTCACACTTGACTTGTATTGGATTTATCAGAGTCGAAAGCACGTTCGACGTACGAGGCTCAACGTACAGGTTCTAGGCCAGGCTTAAGGTCAGGAGTCCAGCGTGCGTGTTTCTGGCAATCACGTGAAAGCTTACGAGCATCTTCGTTCGAAGTCATTCTTTTCCAACTGAGATAAGTCATATCAGATTCGCACGATTGACCACCAGCGATAAGCTTCTCTTTCGCGTTTCCTAATTCCGTTGCGACTAGGGCATACCGCAATACTACCCCGATTATGCCTGTGCAAGAGGAGTCGATCTTCTTTCTCGTCAATTATTTCAACGTCATTGGATAAACGGATGCTAGGCGGGTTAAATTACGAGGACAAATTACGAAATAAGAACTGGATAAACGATGGAGCATTATCTCAGTATGTTTATAATAATGTATATTGGAAGATCATCTCTGAGAGGAATAGGTAAGAAATTTTTCGGAAAAATTTTTGGGAAAGTGAGGAAAGACAAGATTTTATAAAGGAGAACACCGAGGGAAGAGTATTGGGTAGTTTGGGTTGTGTCTACAGTGAGAGGCTTTGTTAAAATGGAAATCTCGGTGGTGTAAGATTGAAGTGAAACAGGAAGGTGATAGTTGTCCCTTTGGCTATGTTTATGTATATGTGAAGCGCAGATCTAAATATATTTAAATATATAAACAGCCAGTTAAATTTGCGGTAAAAGAATATATGAATTTTTCAGTTTACCGTTAATAACAAATTGCTCAGAGCATGAATTTGTGATAAAAATGAAGGAACGAAGATAACTTGCAAGATTTAATTATAAATTTCTCGAATCACTGATTAAATGAATTTGATAAGTGATTAGATAGCTCTAGGTAACACTGTCCAATTAATTTTAACTTCTCTTTAAATTTGTGACAACCACTTCGTAATTCTTTTAGAGTCTACTTTATCAAAGACGAATGCGTAATCTAAGATGCTCTAGCATCCTCAGATATAAAAATACGCGCATTCATACAAGAATAAGCAGTAAGTACAATGGGAGGTACATTCTTGTCTTACATGTTAGATGAGAGTATCCCGAGTTAGTCAATGTCTCTAATTAAAATTATTTTTGCTTCTAACTAATTATGAATAGCCATCAGCGATTAGATATAACACTCCGGGCATAATTCATACGAATATTCTTGGATTTTTATAGAAAGTTTATTATATGATACGGATTTGCTTCACAATGGAGTATTCTGTAAATTTCTCTGAAGAAGTAGCCACCCAGAAGCAATATTAGGACGATGATCAGTATTGATAGAAAGATAAAATATATATGCTCAAACTGAAAAACATACATACAAGAAGTAGTACGGATAACTTAGCATAACGACGTGTACAAGAGAATTCCTTAATTTAAAAAACCCGTAAGCGGTATTATTGGCTATGTATAAATTATTGAATTTATTGTTAACATTTAATTGATATTGTTAATAACAAATAACCCGAATCACACATTTATAGTAGAAATAGAAAAAGGTAGGAGGATGTCGACTATTATAGAGAAAAAGTAATTAATAACGAAATCGACAATATTCGCAAATTCTCGGCCGATTTCGGAAACCGATTGGGGCTCATATAGAAGAGGCACCGAGCGACTTCTCAGGCACTTCCCGGGTGGAGCTCGTTCGAGGTACCTCGGGGTCTGGACCAGGCACTTTCGGGACTTCACCAGTGGGACCTAGGCGATCTTCCAGAGGGACAGATTTGGGCAAGCTGGCTTTCGTAAATAAATCTTTATACAGTTTCCTTTCGGTTTTATATTCTCGTTTCGATTCAGATATATCGTCGCTGTCTTTAATATGTCTCATCGTTCCGCTTTCTACTCAGCTCTTTCCCAAGGCTACATATCTACTTTATTGGTTCATTATCTGAATTCGCTGGTTTGAACTGGAGTTCAGTCGTCGTTTCCACTTCTATATAGTATCTTCTAAGGTTTCGAAGAGTTCGTCGGCGGAGTGGTTGGAGGTGGCATTGGGGTTGGGTAGTGGTGAGGTGGAGATGGATGGTGGTCATTGCCTAGATCTACTGGCTAGTCGATAGCCATTGTCATCTCCACATATACATCATCCCCCATACTTGCCAAATTTCAGAGTCTACCTGTTCCTATTTCTGTATTCTTTCATCGTCGATTTGTTGTCTCGAATTCGGTTTTATTCCATCAATGGGCTGATTCAGTCTCATCGATAGATTTTTCCTTCCATTTCGTTAATGCTCACTGCTTTTATTCATCTCGCTTCTATTTTCATTCGTGTATCTTATGCGTTTTCTTTTGGGTTTATATTTAAATTAATATATTCTCCTTTCAGCCTTCAGGCTTCTCAAGATTTAATCTGGAAGACTACGTTGGACGATGAGGGATGCGTGCGTTTAGACGCAACTAGTTACAAGGTAGAAGAAAGTGTTGGACGACGAGGGATGCTTGCGTTTGTTCCTAAGTCGTTATAAATAGTTTTAAGATGGGTTACTAGGCTAAGACTCACGTTCGCGTTATATGTAGAATGGCTAGCTACTTAACTTGGAGCGAATACATCTATTCCATGTTCTTTCCCTGTTATCTCTCTCCTTTGCATAATAGATGAAGGTTGTTCTCCCGATAATCGCGATCGTCCTTAAGTACCAACAAGCCTACGCGACGTACTTCCGTGTAATCGGTAATTCCATGCATAGTAAGTCATCGTCACGACTCACCTCCGACATTCATTCAGGTCACTGTCGATCTCATCATGCATCGGGTTCCAGGATGGCCTTCGGGTCACTGTTCCTTCTGGAGTCAATGCGAGGTTCCAGCAGCCCTAGTTGTGCGCTGCTAGGGTATAGGCCTGTAGTTTGTCCGGCATGTGCCTACGGTCATAACACTGGGGATGATTAAGTTTTGACCCATGGGGCAGGAGCATGTATTGTCTGTCCGCCTGCGAGGCCTCGCTGCGCCATCGGTGCGTATCTGGGAGTTACATTAGTCCGGGGACTACCTTTGTTCACTTCAACGTCATGGCAAATCGGCAATGGCTGAGGTGGTCTAGGCCTGATCGTGATGCTGCACATGGTATTGTCTTGTACGCAGGGATACGGTTCGTATGCTAGTCGGTCTTTTGAATGTTCTCGAACTCGTTCAGGCGCGTAGCGATTATAATTTAGTCTTCCTTTTCCTCGCATTTTTCATTGTTGTGTCCCCAAATTTTTGGGAACGTGGAAATATTAGATTCTGCTGAAATGTAGTATGTTATCGTTGCGTCAGTAGAGTATAAATTTTAATATTCACATCCGAAACGCTTTTTGTAAGACACGAAATGTAATAAAGTGTCGGTAGCTTCACTTTAACTTCCTTCGCTCCAACTTAGATTAGATACCTTTGAAGCAGATATCGCCAGCAGGCAGATCCACTAGGGCGCACGTCTGGTCTCCGTGCGTAGCCACCTCCATGCTGCGAATACTTGTATTTGGTATCGTCTTCCAAAGAGCAATTTTAGGAAAACAATGTCAAGCCAAGGGCTGCGTACAAGATTTAAGACATTTGATATATATTGGAAAATTTAAATGTTCTTTTTGACCTTCGAAAATGTAAAGCGATCTGAAATTATTCCAATGGAATGTAAGTTAAGAGACTGAATTTGGTATGTGCTTCAACCTATTTTTTTATCGACAGGACATCAATAATAAAAGACATATCTGTAACTAGGGTTCGGAGACTGTTATAGTCTGCATTTCATCGTATATTACCAGTAAACTACGAGGACACATATCAACGTGAATTTTATAAGGATCTTATAGTTTATGAATTGAAAATTTATGATTCATAGTAATTGTTTAACTTATTATGAGACAGGGTACCAAGGTCTTAAGTTAGTATTAGTATTATTAATTTAATATTATTAGTTACATTATTCGATCTAAGTCCTCGATTAATTATTTAGAGTACTGGATTTTCAGCTATATACATTAATTACAAACATAATATTAACTATACCTTCAGAGCTTTTAGTCTGCGCGATACCGCACTTGGTGCAATGAAAAGGTTGGTTCGAGCGAAATAAAAGCCGTGTTTCCGCGACGCGTGGCAAAATAGGTTACATTAAGGACATTTCCATAATACTTAATCTTCGTGAGTTGCGAGTAATGCAATCCTTAACGCTTCACGGGAATGACGTAATTTCGATTACCTCATAGAGACGAGTCAGTCTGGAATTAATGACAGTACGTCTCTCCATTGCTTCGATAGACGAGAACGCTATCCGAGACACTTTCACTCCGTTTAGGGTAATTGCGGTAGGCCGGATAAATCAATAGTCACACGAATTGCCGATTCTTGCAAAGGTTGGATTTCGCGTTTCAATCCCATCATTAAAATTGTGAACCGCGACCAACGAATTTCAAATCCGTTTCTTGTACCTTGATTTAAATCTTTGTAGTCGATTTTAACTTGTACCGAACTTAATTGCAGCATTCCTTTGTTAAAAATCCTGTATAGATTGTAGGAAATATTATTTATAATGTCGTCACACACCTCAACCTTCTAACCTATGAGGGTCCATTAACGTAGAATTTCAATGACACAAATATTCATCATACCCTTACGCGCGACTGCATTATACACCATAGCTTGTGCCACACACGTGTGGTAAAACTACGTGCTTCGTAGAACTGTCCGAATTAGAAACTTCTACAGAGAACTTATTAAACCGATTTAACCCTTTGCGCTCTAGAGGCGCACTTCAGTCGCCACTTGATAAAACTTTGAAGCACGATATTCATAAACATGTCAAATTCCACATAATGTAACGGCCTGTGTGGTGTTGTAATCAAAGAGCACTACGTGTTAATTACCACACAATTTCATATTCCTGCACCGAAAAATGTCCTCAGCGCTGTAACGGAAAATGTGTAGACTCCTTTCCTTCTTTGGCCAAAAAGTCGTAGAGTGCAAATGGTTAATTGCCATCAATAATGTATATCATATTTAGGTATTCGTTACAGGTTGATGGTTCCAATGTTAGCAATGCATTTTAATCAGGTAACAATTTCAAATTCCTAAGCCAACGTATAAATTCTGTATCTTTGTCATCCTACAATCTACCTGCAACACTCACAGATGCCTTCCTCGCATTCTCAGCCAAATTATCCTTCGCATATTTAGTGAAAAATAACCTACCTTCTAATTTTCGTCAGTTTTCAGACAAATAGTTGCAAAACTTGCAACGACCTTCGCTGGTGGTACGAAGATCAACGAAACGAGAAATGTTAAACTTGGAGCACAGTAGTGATAATGTGAGAGGACAGAGGGGTTGTGGAGATATATTCTACCACGAATGTGGAACAAAGGCGAAAATATGTTTGGTAAGTAAGAGTTGACCGAGATCCTTGATTACGAAATGAATGCTTGTCATCTTCAGCAAACATGCACTCTAAAAATGTTTGACTGAAGTACGTCCATAATTTTCTTGCTGTAGTGACTCCACATGCCTTATCAAGGATGATACAAACCTCAACTTCCACAGTGCCGCGATCTCATGGCCCTTTCTAGATTCATCAGGGACCAAACTGATCTCTGCTTCATCTTCCGACTTTTCTTCCAAAATATCACCTTTCCTCTGTCTTGACATCTCCGCCGCTGTATTTAGGATCATGACAACTTCCGATGTAACGAGTCAATTGAAAATTCGTCCCTGACGAGGCTGGAGTTCACCCACATATGACGTAGCGGCTCGGAACGACTCTTAGAATGGATGGAACGTGGATGAAGCGTAACACCTAACCGAGTGTGCCGTTTCTTACGCTGGCTACTCTTGTTCTCTTTCTTCTTCCCCTTTACTGTTCCGTGCTTCTTTTCCACGCCGAATTGACGCAGCCCGACGTGTTGAACGTGGCTTGATCGACGTGCTTCTGGTCCGAACTACCTCTAAAGACGTCCACCGTGTGCACCATCAACGAGAGTAATTAGACAGGGCCCAGAGAGAATTTGCTAAGTCTCTGAGTCACGGAGGATTTTCTCCTAGGGCTTATTTTCTTTCGAATATCTATAATTTCAACGAGACCTTTGGTGACTTCAGTGGAGATTTTTGATAAAGGTTTGCTTGTAATATTGCCGAATTTCGCCAAGAATTTATTGGTAATCTTTGGTAGGAAATTGTTTAGAATTTTGACGTATACTTTGGTCAATTAATTGGAAACTTTTGTTGATGTTGGCTCAAAATTGTGCACCTATTCTTTAGAGAAATGTTGATATACACGAATGTAATGATTATTGTAAGGAATATATCTAACTACAAAGCTATTATTTCTTTTAAAGTAGTTACGTATAGAGCAATTAATTTTACGATACCTTGAATTCGTTGCTTTAAGTATATTTGTGCGAGTTTGATGGCATGTTCTAAACGAACTCTATCAAGAACTGGATATCGAATACGATATTGATTCAACGGAATAATCGCTGTAACGTTTTACACGCAATCTACACTTACACGAGAACCGTAGTACTATCTGCGAAAGAAAAGTGAGCTGCACTTATTGGGTATGATTATGTAAACGATTGCCCTATATTTTTAGGATGACCTGCATCCATTTAACTTTCAAGTGAATTCTCAGTTCACGGGAAATAGCAAAGTTTCGCTTAATCAATTTTGGAAACAATTTAATATCACTTTTAAGCAGAGTAGTTTATTATTTCGAATCTAAACCCTTTGCTTCTGTGCCAATAGTAATAAGAAGAATTATAACTTTTAACGCACGTTTGAGATTCATTTATTTCGAAACGCATTGGAATATTGTTAGTAGATGTTTAATCACTCATAACGGTGTTAAAGCGGCTAAGAATTTTATTCTCAACATACATAATTAACTACGTTTGAAGCGTGGTTTAATTTGTCACATAGAATTTGTTTCCCGCCTTTCTACGAAAAATAATTGTCCACATTTACAGGTAGTCGCTAGTGCAATCTTCACAAAATATCAGTTTATTGGCTAATGCTATGAAAAATATGAATCGCAGAGGATAATATACTAAATTACTATTAACCATGGTTAGTTAATTCATCTAAAACCGCATCACTTGAAACAAATTTTATTTCTAAACCTCTAGAGTGAATTATTTTCGGAGGACAGTGATACAGCATTCACCCCAGTATAGCAAAAATCTTAAGAAATGTTATGCGTAATATCATATTTTAAACGTGACGCTGCGTTAATTTATAATGCGTAGGAAGCCCGCAATAAAGTATTGTAAAGGCATAATGAGCAATATTACCATTTTCACATCATTTCTCATTTCATTCCTCCTGTCGCCGAAATATCATTCTGATATCTATGTTCATATGTATGTGCTAAACTCACCGTGCTAACTCTGTCAAGCTTCCTTTCTTAAAATGCATAATCAATTCGAAACAATTTATACTATACTAAGTCCAGTATTACATCGAATGTTCCTTGCTATAAAATATTCTCAAAATATCTGCTTAAAAGACTACTCAAAGTGGCGACAAAAATAATCTTTCGCATTTTCATATTTACCATTAGCACTTACAAGCGCTTTGTTACTAAATACAATTTAACGCCTACGTATTACAAAATCCTTGCAAAAGAGGACGGAAGAAACATTCCATCCTTTCACGAGTATGCATGTGCACATCGATTCTTGTGATTCTTTCTCGTGAACCTCCGTCACGTGTACCTGCCATGGTCATGTGGTTGCAAAGGGGAAAGGGAGGGAGAGAAAGGGAGGACCAAAAAAATGGACGGTGTTGCAGAAAGATGAAGAACGTCACACACACGCATACATACACAGGGGAATGGAAGGAATTAGCGTAATCGTTGGTCCAGCTGGGCCCATACTACGTGACAGGCGTCCTTGATACGTCCTTAGCATTTGTTTTTCATCCTCCACACCGATCCACCGTGCACCATTTTTATTTCACCCACCCCGTGTCGAATACTATGACCTAAATTTCATTGCACGAATTTCTGCACCGCGATCGTTTCAACATATTAGCATTATTCTCCATTCTATTACCCGGCGTAATTCGTGTATCGGAGCTCTGCTCCTCGAGCTCATACCATTTCCAAGGCCCTCGTGGCTGAATTTGTATAAACGTGATCGTAGACAATAATTTATAGCAGATGGTTGGTTGTTTTTGTCATTCGTTGTAGCAAAGACTCACATTTTTATTCTTTACTCTCCTATATATAGATAAAAACTTTCCTCCGTAAAAGTTGCTTGATAACTTAATAGCTGTGGTCATTCGATTCCGGTGTGTGGTTAAAGGGACGGGTATTTTGAAATAACGTCTGAAATAAGGCGAAATGCAATATTCACAAACTTTGGAAATGAATTAAAGTGGAAGAGAGGTACACTTATGGTATACTAAAGCACCAAAGAAAACTGATTGTAAGTAGTACGTTACGGATGTATATAATTTAGGCTAAATCCAAACTATCTCCTCGGAATTAATTTGGATATTACCACAGAATGCGGTTCTAATGAAAGAAACAGAGAAATACATTTTTCTACGATATTCAATATATAACCACTCCTTTACGTTTATTTTTACATAATTGAATTCCACAGTCCACAATATTTCATACAAATCTACATATTGCATTATGCAAGTCTCATCTAAGTTATCCACTTCACTTTCAAGAACATCTAAACTCTTATCTATGTCAACTTATACATTTAATAATACCGAGAAATATCATCCCAAGGCATTAACTAAGTCACTCGATTCCACGAAAATATCTTTATTTCAAGTTTACAAATCCACTTCTCTCTGACCGCTCTGTACATATAAATTGATACAACTAAATACCACTTAAGCGGGAATATACACAGCAAGATTTGTCTTAATTAAATCATTTATCTACATGTAAATATTCATATCAGACAAAACAAACGACGAAATTATTCATAGGAAACCTATATAGAACGATGGTAATGATATCCAAAATTTAATAGCACTTGTAGTCCGCATCTACGCATAAGCTTCCATTTTAGACACTTAAGAGGTAGAAATTCTTCATGAAATAACACAGTAATAGCTATACTATGCGACAAGATGATAGTCCACTCTATAATTTTCAGTGCTTTTCGAATAACTCCATAGCGGTATATCTCGGTAGACAAAATTATTTTTGATTATAGACATATATGACTGGAGGGGAACGTTTGCGTTACACAAAGCAATTGATAAAAACTTTGAAGAATCTGTTACTTTTTTCAGAATATTATGTAAGGGTGAAAATAAAAATAGCAAAAATCAATTCCTCTTATTTATTTGTTTCGCAAACGTGACATGGCAACCAGTATTTGCTCCTAGATACGGATTCACCACATTGAATTATAGAATGTTTTAAAAGAGAGGCTTTTAAAAATCATATCTTCTTTGTCCTGTCTTTTTTTGACACATTCATCATGTATTATTGCGTTGCCGCGATTATTCACATAAACCGGTAAAATTTGTAGAAGGAATTGTAGATGCTAATTAATGTTCATTTGCGGCGTTAAAGACTGAAGACACTAAACGAATACGTATGTCACATATGCGTACAATGTATTTCGATATGAGGAACATAGGGACCTGCAGGCTATGCTGTTATTTCGTCACGTACTGTGCGATAACCTCTGTCCTAAGTCATGAATACTTCCTCCTCAAGTTTCAACAACCACAGCCCGGAATAACGTCATTCGTTAA
>NW_016916643.1:13657-34720 GCF_001483705.2 Eufriesea mexicana | reverse complement strand
ATTACAAGTAACGTTAAACTCCGCGTTGCCTCGAGGCTCAGTCAAGACTGTCTTTTGGGCAGTTTGGTTGGTCTTTTGTAATTGTCCGGTCCTTTGTCGTCGGAAACGATAAGGTTAGTTATCTTGTGTTTGCTGGGTAATATAAGTGCTGGTTCCGATGAGGTCAATTGGGCGTTTTGGGATGTCATACCTGCGTTACGATGGAGATGGATAATGTAGTTCAAGCCGTATCCATTAACACGTTGACTGCCACGCGTGTTTTGAACAAAATCTCCGTCGGGCCACACGCGCCGCTGTAGGAAGCGCGAGTTGCCAACTCATGTCTGTTTCTGCTTCTTCTGATACATTGCTACGACCCTTATTTCTCACCTTACTACTCTGCATGAACAGTTGGAACCTTTGCAGAGTACTGAGTGGTATAACTTAAAATCTTGGGCCCAATTTTTTTCAATAGCGACGAGAAAAATGAGACTGCTACTCAAATAGAAGGTAAAAAATGGACCAATCAAGGACGCGAGCAATTCTGAAAAACCAAAAGCTTTTTGTCCAAGTTGTCCTCATCCACCACAACTTCCCAGGTTATGCATTAATGTCTTACACTGTGAATAACTTTTTTAATAAAACATTTCTATAATAATTCAATAGCTTTATTACCTCCTGTAGAATATTTGTCCATCTGTTTTCGGAAAAACTTTGTACATAGTCAAATTAGCGTTATCCGAATACAAGTGAAACGGCCAGATGAGAGCTCTTGCTGTTACCCGGATTAAGGGTGACGCGGCCCGATGAAAGCCCTTGCTGTCACCCGAATACGGGTGGTGCAGCCGGATGAGAACCTTTGCTGTTACCCGAATACGGGTGACGCGGCAGTTAACGTGTTAAGTACAAATTAATTGACTTAATTAAGAGGTTGTGAATATTCTGAACTCAAAGGAGATTTAACCAAGTCGCTAGGAATGTGGCATGACGAATCGACGTGCGGTTTTTTGGAATGGGACGATGAAAGTGAAGGATAGAAGACGAGGCTGAAGGGAAGGTACAAGGATGAAAAGAGAAGGATGTGTGCGCCCTCTGTCCCTCCGCCTCTTCGCTCTTTTCTCCACTGTTTTTATTTGGATTATCAGGTATGAGGAGTACGGATTCTTTTTCTACAAAATCGAGTACAACTAAGGAAAGTGCACTTCCTAAGCAGTAATTGAATATGAAGTGTTGAGCATGAAAGGAAGGACAAGGTTAGCGATTAGTTTCAGGGTTTGTATAGCTTTGGCTTTTAGAACGAGTTATATAAGTATTGCGCAATAATATTAAGAATATTTTTTTAGTTAATAGTATAGTAAAAGGTATATGACTTAATTTGAAGTGCAATACGCATATGCTACTTGAGAAATACGAGGACAATTTTATATCGGACGAAGTACATGCTGCCGAATTATGGTACGAATTTAATCAATTAATTAATTAATTTGCACTCAAAGACGATTGATATCTGTCAATTGGTTAATGCTTTGTATATGATAAACTACCATGTTAAACACTAATATCATTGTATACGTACGTGACTAATGACGATTATAATAGTTAGTAGTATCTTGATTGAGGTATTGTGCCCTTTTTCTTAATTGCACGTCTACTTTTTCCTTATACAATTACCTTAATTTCGCTACCGACGTATAGGGAAATAATTTTAATGCAATTTTCCTTGACTGATTCACCACATTGAATTATAGAAGGTTTTAAAAGAGAGGCTTTTAAAAATCATATCCTCTTTGTCCTGTCTTTTTTTGACACATTCATCATGTATTATTGCGTTGCCGCGATTATTCACATAAACCGGTAAAATTTGTAGAAGGAATTGTAGATGCTAATTAATGTTCATTTGCGGCGTTAAAGACTGAAGACACTAAACGAATACGTATGTCACATATGCGTACAATGTATTTCGATATGAGGAACATAGGGACCTGCAGGCTATGCTGTTATTTCGTCACGTACTGTGCGATAACCTCTGTCCTAAGTCATGAATACTTCCTCCTCAAGTTTCAACAACCACAGCCCGGAATAACGTCATTCGTTAAGACGAGTACAAAATTTGACCGTCACACAGATTTCACATGCCTTGCAGTTCCCTGAATCTGCCGTAGTTTCTCGGTGCCTGTGTCACGTAAAAATTCGAGAGATGATAAATAAAATGTTTAGCTCCAAATAGATCGAGTACCTTATTAATTACAAGTAACGTTAAACTCCGCGTTGCCTCGAGGCTCAGTCAAGACTGTCTTTTGGGCAGTTTGGTTGGTCTTTTGTAATTGTCCGGTCCTTTGTCGTCGGAAACGATAAGGTTAGTTATCTTGTGTTTGCTGGGTAATATAAGTGCTGGTTCCGATGAGGTCAATTGGGCGTTTTGGGATGTCATACCTGCGTTACGATGGAGATGGATAATGTAGTTCAAGCCGTATCCATTAACCCGTTGACTGCCACGCGTGTTTTGAACAAAATCTCCGTCGGGCCACACGTGCCGCTGTAGGAAGCGCGAGTTGCCAACTCATGTCTGTTTCTGCTTCTTCTGATACATTGCTACGACCCTTATTTCTCACCTTACTACTCTGCATGAACAGTTGGAACCTTTGCAGAGTACTGAGTGGTATAACTTAGAATCTTGGGCCCAATTTTTTTCAATAGCGACGAGAAAAATGAGACTGCTACTCAAATAGAAGGTAAAAAATGGACCAATCAAGGACGCGAGCAATTCTGAAAAACCAAAAGCTTTTTGTCCAAGTTGTCCTCATCCACCTCAACTTCCCAGGTTATGCATTAATGTCTTACACTGTGAATAACTTTTTTAATAAAGCATTTCTATAATAATTCAATAGCTTTATTACCTCCTGTAGAATATTTGTCCATCTGTTTTCGGAAAAACTTTGTACATAGTCAAATTAGCGTTATCCGAATACAAGTGAAACGGCCAGATGAGAGCTCTTGCTGTTACCCGGATTAAGGGTGACGCGGCCTGATGAAAGCCCTTGCTGTCACCCGAATACGGGTAGTGCAGCCGGATGAGAACCTTTGCTGTTACCCGAATACGGGTGACGCGGCAGTTAACGTGTTAAGTACAAATTAATTGACTTAATTAAGAGGTTGTGAATATTCTGAACTCAAAGGAGATTTAACCAAGTCGCTAGGAATGTGGCATGACGAATCGACGTGCGGTTTTTTGGAATGGGACGATGAAAGTGAAGGATAGAAGACGAGGCTGAAGGGAAGGTACAAAGATGAAAAGAGAAGGATGTGTGCGCCCTCTGTCCCTCCGCCTCTTCGCTCTTTTCTCCACTGTTTTTATTTGGATTATCAGGTATGAGGAGTACGGATTCTTTTTCTACAGAATCGAGTATAACTAAGGAAAGTGCACTTCCTAAGCAGTAATTGAATATGAAGTGTTGAGCATGAAAAGAAGGACAAGGTTAGCGATTAGTTTCAGGGTTTGTATAGCTTTGGCTTTTAGAACGAGTTATATAAGTATTGCGCAATAATATTAAGAATATTTTTTTAGTTAATAGTACAGTAAAAGGTATATGACTTAATTTGAAGTGCAATACGCATATGCTACTTGAGAAATACGAGGACAATTTTATATCGGACGAAGTACATGCTGCCGAATTATGGTACGAATTTAATCAATTAATTAATTAATTTGCACTCAAAGACGATTGATATCTGTCAATTGGTTAATGCTATGTATATGATAAACTACCATGTTAAACACTAATATCATTGTATACGTACGTGACTAATGACGATTATAATAGTTAGTAGTATCTTGATTGAGGTATTGTGCCCTTTTTCTTAATTGCACGTCTACTTTTTCCTTATACAATTACCTTAATTTCGCTACCGACGTATAGGGAAATAATTTTAATGCAATTTTCCTTGACCTGCGCATTAAACGAAATGCCGTCAACAGTTTGAAGGAAGTTTGGATTAAGTATCTTCCATCCCTGACTCAATTATAATACAAAATTCTACCCTTTGGATTTCCATTTTCCATTTCCTATCGGGCGTAGCATCGTAAGCTAGAAGCTCACCCAAAAGCGACATTTGCCGTACAAAAGCTATCTGACTCAATTATAATACAAAATTCTACCCTTTGGATTTCCATTTTCCATTTCCTATCCGGCGTAGCATCGTAAGCTCGAAGCTCACCCAAAAGCGACATTTGCCGTACAAAAGCTGGAATTACATGCTAACGGGCCTATTCATATTCAAGAGAAGAAAAGGGAAGTGTATTGTGCAGGGTTTGTTACTTCTTCGGAAAGAGCCTTTGAATTCTTACTCACTGTTACTGTTTTCGCCATCCACAAGCTTCATCAGGGTTGAATGGCGCACCTGGATGGAAATTGGGAACACCGATCACTTATGAATGAAATTTTGAAGTTCTCCACCACAGTAGCGTGCTGTAGAACGTAGCACAGCAATGCAGAGCAATAAATAGCACGGAATATCACTGCATAGCACAGCACAGCACACTACTTCTCTGGGCGGCACCACTCGGAGCTGCACCGTTACCACAGCACAGCACATCAGTGCCAGGCACTGCATTGGATAAAACCGCAAAACAGAACAGAGCACAGCAGCGTGCAGCTGATCGCAGGAAGACGCACCAGTACACAGTAGAGCCCAACGGAGCCCAGTACTGCTCCGAATACCAACGAACAGTTGCAAATGGCACAGATACCTTAATTAACATAAGCGATACTAACCACAGCAGGGCACAGAAAAGCGCCGGAAAGCGCAGCAGAGGGCTGCAGATCACAATGATGCGCCGTATGTCCCCAAAGAACAGCCAATAGCACAAATTCCTATACTAAGCCAATATAACCTATCCAAACGTATCCTATCCTCACGCAATAAAGAATAACGGCAGCAGTGCAAGGGAGAACGTTGGAAAGAGCTGCTGGCCTAAGTGAAGCGCAGAATCCATCGAATTCCAGCGAAGGATAAAGATTTCGAACATATCCTAGCTTAACCAATCCGAGACTGTCATACCCTAACCTCACGTACACTACTTTCCGTAACCTAACTGCAGCTGCGATCAGCAGAGCGCAGGAAAACGATGCAGATAGCAGGAGAGCACTGTAATGCGCCAAATACCAGAGAATACTAGCGAAAAGCAGAGCATAGCATAGCAGATTAAATAGTCGTATACCAATGGTGGCAGCGTATAGCACCGATTCCTATCCTAACATTATCAATCGCTGCATCGTCTAACCTTACCACAGTGGATCACGTCCGTGCGAAACTTAGCGCAGCAGAAGAGAGCAGTGCACAATAAAGCGACGAAAACCACCGTATCGCAGCGAATAAAGTAGACTCATGTATTATCCTAATCTGACCTAACATTATAAACTATACCTTCCCAAGCCTATCCAGAGAGGAGCACTGAAGTGTGCATCAAAGTGCAGCAGAGAGCAGCAGAGTATGCATAGGCGCTAGATACAAATGAATAGAATCATTGCCATTGGATTATCATATCCGCTGATCATTAAATGCTATAGTAATTCCAGAATGATCGAGGGATAGATCAATTATGGCTGGAGATATTAGGAATTGAATATACTGTACTGGCTGTAGCCATCTATACAATATTATTTGTATTGGTAAGATATATTTACTGATCATCCAGATTCTATGACGACGATAGAATGACGAAGGGGTAATCAATTATCGCCAGGGACATAAACAACTGGCAATACAGAAGTGGGTATATCTGCCTACAAATTTATATATCCATTCTATTAACCTGCACACTGACCCTCTAAATACTATAGCACTCCAAGAATGTTCATAAGGAGGATCAATTATGGCCAGAGATATTAACAATTGAAAATAAATTGCTGAGCGTAGCCACCAACACTGTACAATTGCCATTTGAGTAATCTATTCAATGATCATCTAAATCTACAATAAATTATTGAACGACTAATGGCTAGATAAATCATAGCTAGAGAAGTTAACAATTAACAATACGTTACTCAATATGGCCATCTACATGTTGCTGTAGCCAGTGGATAAATCTACCCACTGGCCAGATGATTTCCACAGCTATTTTAGAATGACCAGTTGATATATCAAATATCGCTAGAGACATTATCAGGTGACAATACGGCACTGTGCATAGAAATCTTCTCGGTGCCATTGCAATTGCATTAATCTATTCGCAAATAACCTTAGTCCTATAGCTATTCTACAACGATCAATGATTAGATCAATTATTTATAGAGAAACTGACAGTCGACTATACCGCACATGGTATAGCCGTCTACGCACTGTAAGTGTCATCTGATAAATCTGTTTACGGATCACATAAATTTGGAAGCAATTTTAGAATGATAAATGGATAGATCAATTATCGCAAGAGACATCAACTATAGACAATACAGTTCTGTGCACAGCCATCAACACAGTACTATTGCAATTCAGTTATCCTATCCACTGATCATTTGAATACTATAACAATTCTAGAAGAACTATCGGATATATCAATTATAGCCAGAAGAATTGACAATTGACTATACGGTACTGAGTATAGCCATATTCTTTGTATCATAGCAGTTGCATTAATCTGTTCACTGATCATTTAAATTCCATTGCAGTTCTGCAATGATCATGAGTATAGCCGGCTACAAAACACTAAAGCCCTTGTGTTAAACTATGCTGTTATGACCCATATTCCACAGTAATTCTAGAATTATCTATGTGCATATCAACCATCCCTCGAAATATTGCCAATTGAGAATACACTACTAAGTATAACACTCAGCGGAGCACTATAGCCATTGGAATAATTTATTCCCTAATCACATAAATCCTATAGCTGTTCGCGAATGACCAAGCGATAGATCATTTGTCCTTGGTGATATTAGAATTGAAGCTACTGTGCAGGGTATGGTCATCTACAAAGTACTGTAGCCATTGGTTTAATATATACACTGACCAACTGTGTCCTATATCAGTGATAGATGGATCATTGGGTAGGTCAATTATCGCTAGAGATATTATCATTGAACAATTCATTACTGAGGATATGTTTATACACAGTGCTATAGCCATTGGATTAATGTACACGCTGATAATTTTAATTCTATAGCAATTCTAGAGTGATTAATGGATAGATCAATTGTTGCTAGAGATGATAATGTTCAACATAGCTGTACTTAGTATAGCCACCTAAGCCGTACTATACCCATTGCATCAATATATTCATTGACCATTTACCTTTCATAGATATTCATGAATAAACAATGGCTGCATCAATTGTCGCTACAGATATTCAAAGTTGAGGATACAGCATTGAGTGCTGCTACCTTAGCGGACGTATAGCCACCTAGGCATTAATAACGCCATTGAATAAATCTATTCAGTTGATATCTAAATTCCGCAGCAATTCTAGAATTCTCAATGGATGGATCAATTGTCTCTAGAGGCATTAACAGTTAAGAAAACAGTAAAGCCATCTAATCAATTCCACGTCCATAGCATTAATCAATTCACTGATTTGTCAATTCCGTAGCTATTCTTCATTGGTCAATAGATACATGGATTGTCGCTTGATATATCAGCAATTGAAATTACATTACTCAATATAGTCATGAATATAGTACTATAGGCAATGGACTATTCCACTCACTGGTCATGAAAATTTTATAGCAATTATATAATGATAAATGGATACTTCAAAAATCGTTAGAGATGTTAACAATCAACAATACCGAGCTGCGTATATCCACCTACGCAGTACTACAGCCATTGGATTAGTGAATTCGATGATCATTAATATTCTATAGCAATTCCAAAATTCTGGCTATAGATATTAGAATTAAAAATTAAGCACAGAGTATTGCCATCAACGCAGTACCGTTGCAATTGTATTAACCAATTCAGTTATCATTTAAATCCCACAGTATTTCAAGAATTATGAATGGATGCATCAATTATCTCTAAAGATATTAACAATTAACAATACAGATTATAGCCACCAGCACAGCTTCATATACATTGCATTAACCAATTCACCGATACTGTCATTTCCAAAGCAATTCTTCATTGACGAATGGATATATCAATTTTCAGTTCCAGAATGGTCAATGTATAAATCAGTAACTGCTAGAGATATTTGCAGTTGACAGTACGGCAATTAGTATGTCCACCATCAGAACCGTCTAGCTGTCAGATTAATCTGTTCACTAATGATATTAAATCTTGAAGCTGCTGCGTAATATAAATCATCAGTGAGCAAGCAGTTCCAACGGCTACAGTAGTGTGACGATGGCTGTACTCAGTACTCTTTTGTCAATTCTTAATATCTCGATCGATAATTATCTCACTTTTCTCATTCTGCAGATGCGATAGAATTTAAATCATCGTTAAACAGATCAATACAGCGGTTGCAATAGAGATTTAATTGCTGTACTCTGTACTGTACTCTTAGAGCTTATTGTCTCGAGCGATAATTGATCTTTCTTTCGTCATTATAGAAATGCAGCAGAATATATATCCTCAGTGAAAATATTCTTCCAACTGCTAGAGTATCGTGTTGATGACTGCACTCTGTGCTGTATTGACATCTGTCAATATCTCTAGGGGTAATTAATCCATAAATTAATCATTCTAGAATTTATGTGGAACTTAGGTGATCTGCGAATGGGTTAAACCAATGGACGTGGTACTGTTTAGATTTCAAGTCTCAATGCTGTATCTCGAAATGTCAATATCCTTAGCGACAATTGATCTTTCCAGTTGTCATACTAGCATAGCAATATAAGTTAGATCTTATAGGAATAGGTTGATGCAACGGCTTTGGTACTGCGTCGATAGCTGTAGTCAGGACTGTACTATCAGATGTTAGTGTCTCCTGATACAACAGATTAATACTTCGATCAACCTAGAATTGTCAAGGAATACAAGTCATCAGTGAAACTTAAATCGTCAGTGAACAAACTAATCCAACGGCAACAGTACTCTAATGATGGCTATATTCAGTACTTCTTTGTCGATTGTCTATGGCTTGAGCGATAATGGATCTGTTCCTTCTCACTCTAGAATTGCTATAGAACATAAATCATCAGTGGACCGATTAATCCAACGGCAACTGCGCCTTGCTGGTGAACGTACTAAGTACCGTGCGGTCAATTGTATATATCTCTAGCCATAATTGAATTATACATTGATGATGCTAGAATTGCTGAGAAACATATATCATCAGCAGACAAATTAATCGAACGGCTACAGTACTGTGTTGATGGTTGCACTCACTACTGTGTTGATGGTTGCATTCACTACTGTGTTGATGGTTGCACTCACTATTGTGTTGTTGAGTGTTAGTATCTCGTGGGATAATGTTTTTGTCCTTTGTCATTCTAGAATTGCTGCTGAATCTATATTATCATTGAACGTATTAATCCAACGAATACACTGGTCTGCTGGTGGATGTACGAAGGACTATACTGTCAATTGCAAATATCTCTAGCCATTACCGTAGATTACATGGATTATTCTAGAAATGCCCTGGAACCTGCATTATTTGTGATAAAAGTTACTTGACGGCTACATTAGAGTGATGACTGCTGTACTCATAAATGTGATGTCATTCGTAAATACCTCTAGAGAGAATGTATCTGCACTTCTTATTCTAGAATTGCCGCAGAGTATACATTATAATTGAGCAGATTAATCGAACGTACGCAGTGCACTGTTAGTGAATGTACTAAGCGCCATACTCTGAATTGCAGATATGACTAAGCATAAGAGTACCATACACTCATTGTTGTACAATTGCCTTGGAATTTATATCATCAGTTAACGAATGGTCCAACGTCAACAGAACTTTGGTGATGGCTGTACTCAGTAGTCTGTTGACTATTGTTAATACCTCAAGGAATAGTGGACAAATGTTTTGTCATTCTAGGATTGCTATTGTATCAAAATGAACATTGAACATATTAATCCAACGGATACGCTGCTATGTTAGTGGATGTGCCCAGCACCGTACCCTCAATTGTAAATATCCCCGGCCATAAGAGTTCTATGCACTGATTATTCTAGAATTGCTGTGCAATTTCTATCAAGTGTGAACAAACTAATCCAGCCACAAGAGTACTGTGATGACGACTGTACTTTGTACATTGTTGTCAAGTGCTAATCTCTCAAGGAATGATGGACATGTTCGCCGTCATTCCGGAATTTCTATAAAACCTTAATCGTCATTAGACCGATTAATCCAATGGCTGCACTGCTCTGCCGGTGGATGTAGTAAGTACCGTGTCGTCAATTGGAAGTTTGACTAGGAGTAACCGTACTTTACATTGATTATTCCAGAATTGCTTTGGTATTTACACCACCAGTGTACAGCGTGGGCCAACGGCTTCATTACAGTTATGATGGCTGTATTCAGCACTGCGTTATCAACCGTTAGTATCTCGAGGGATAATGGATCAGTCATTTTTCATTCTAGAAATTCTGCAGAATGTAAAACGTCATTCAACCGTTAGTATCTCGAGGGATAATGGATCAGTCATTTTTCATTCTAGAAATTCTGCAGAATTCTGTGTACAGATTAATCCAACGGCAAATGTGCTCTCTTCATAGACGTACTGTGTATCGTACTATCAATAGGAAATATCTCCAGCAATAACAGCTATGTACATTGATTTTTCCATAATTGCTTCCGAATTTACATCATTAGTGGACAAAGTAGTCCAACGGCAGCAGTAATGTAGTGATGGCTTTACTCAGTACAGTGTTGCCAACTGTTAATATCTCGAGGTTCAGTGAATCTCTATTTTATAACTCTAAAATTGATATAGTATCTATATCATCACTGAACAAATTAATCCAACGGCTACAGTGATATATTGGTTTATGTAATAAGTACCGTACTGTCAATTGTGAATATCTCTTGCTATAACCGTACTATACACTAATTATTCTAGAATTGCCTTGGAATCTGTGTTATTAGTGAATAAATGGTCCAGAGCTTACAGGAGTGTGATGATAGCTGTGCTCAGTTCTGTGTTGTCAGTTAATTTCTCGAGGTACAGCGGACCTGTATTTTACCATTCTTGAATTGTTTCAGAACATAAATCATCATTGAACGGATTAATCCAACGGCAACAGTACTCTCTTAGTTGATGTACTAAGTACCGTACTGCCAATTGTAGATATAACTAGCCATAACCGTCATATACATTGATTACTGCAGAATTGCTTTGTAACATGCATCACCAGTGAACAAAGTAATTCAGCGACTTCAATACCGCGATGATGGCTTTTCTCAGTTCCGTGTTCTCAACTGATATTGTCTCGAGATATAGTAGACCTGTATTTTTTCATCTAGAGCAGCTATAAAATTTAAATCATCTTTGATCAGTCTAAACAAACGTCTACAGTGGTATATTGCTGTAAGTAATAAATACCGAACTGTCAATTGAAAATATCTAAAACCAAAATCGTGTCACATATTCATTATTCCATATTTGTTTGAAATTTATATCCTATTTGAGCAAAGTAGTCCAACGGTTAAATTACAGTAATGATGGCTGTACTCAGTACTGTGTTGTCAATTGTTAATATCACGAGGTATAATGAATCTCCATTTTTCAATCCAGAACTGCTGTAGTATATACATCATCAGTGAACAGACAGATCCAACGGCAAATGTGTTTTGTCGGTAGATGTACTAAGTACCGTATCGTCAATTGTAAATGTCAGCATCCATAACCGTACTATACATTGAATATTCTAGATTTACTTTGGAATTTACACCATCGGTGGACAAAGTATTCGAACTGTTACTATAATGTGATGATGGCTACGTTCAGTACTCTGTTGCCAATAGTTAATATCGCGAGGGAGTTTGGTTCTGTATTTTTGTCATTCTAGGAATGTTATAGAATCCTAATGATCACTTAACAGATTAATCCAGCGTCAACAGTGCTGGATTGGGAGATGTACTAGTTGCCGTTCTGTCAATTGTAACTACCACTTGCCATAACCGCACTATACATAGGTTATTCTAGAATTACTTTCGAATTTATAACGTCAGTGAACAAAGTTGTCCAACGGCTACGTTACAGTGATAATGGCTGTACTCAGTAGTGTGTTGTCAATTGTTATTATCTCGAGGATCACTGTATCTCTATTTTGTCATTCTAGAATTGCTATAAAATCTAAATTGTCATTGAACAGTATAATCCAGCTGCTAGAGGGCTCTGTTGGTGGATGTACTATGCACCGTGCTGTCAATCGGAAATACCTCAAGCCATAAACATTATACACATCGATTAATCCAGAATTGCTTAGGAATTTGGATACTCGGTGAACACAGTCGTCGAACGGCAACAGTACTGATGTGATGGCAGTAGTCAGTACTATGATGTCAATTGTTAATATCTCGAGGGTTATTGGATCTGCCTTTTGTCATTCTAGGATTACAGTAGGCTACAAAATCTAAATCAACCTGGAACACATTATAACAGCGGCTGCAGTGATCTGCTGCTTGACGTACTAAGTACCGTCCTCTCAGTTGGAAATAACCCTTGCTATAACCGTACTGTACACAAGTTATGCTAGAATAGCTTTGGAATTAGCATCATCAGCGAACAAGTAATACAAAGTTTACAGCAGTGTGATGATGTCTGTACTCAGTACGTTGTTGTCAATGGTTAATATCTCGAAAGATAGTGAACATGTATTATGCCATTCTAGAATTGTTACACAGTTTATATCATCGCTGAACATTTTATTCCAACAGCTACTGTGCTATATCTGTGTATTTAATAGATATCGTATCGTCAGTAAGAAATATTTCGAGCCTAAACCGTACCATACATTCATTACTGCAGAATTGCTTTGGAATTTACATTATTAGTGAACTAAGTAGCACAACGGCTACATTACTATGATGATGGCTGAGCTCAGTAATGTGTTGTCAATTGATAATATCTCCTGGGACATTTGATCTGCCTTTTGTCACTCTAGAACTGCTATAAGGTCTACAACATCATTGAACAGGTTTATACAAGGGCTACAGTGCTCTGTTGGTGGATGTACCAAGAACCGTACAGTCAATTTCAAATATTTCACGCCTTAACCGCAATGTGCAATGATTATTCCAGAATTGCTTTGGAAATTACATCATCAGTGAACAAAGCCGTCCAACATATTGTAAATACAATATATTTATCTAACCTTAATCATCATTGAAAAGATTATTACAGGGGCTGCAGTGCTCTGATGGTTGATTTGATGCTCTACTCTGTGCACGATATGTCGGTGGATGTACTAATTACCGCGCTGTCAATTGGAACCGTGTCTAGCCGTAAGCGCACTATACATTGATTATTCCAGAATTTTAATGGAATTTACATCATCAGTGGGTAGATTATTACAACGGCTACGTTACTATAATGATGGCTGTACTCAATACGGTGTTGTCAATTGTTCATATCTCGAAGGATTGTGGGCCTGTATTTTGTCACACTAGAATTGTAGTAGTATTCAAATCATCACTGAATAGTTTATTCAATCGCCTTAACTGCTATATTGGTGTATGTAATAAGTACCGAACTGGCAATTGGAAATATCTCAAGCCGTAACCGTAATATGCATTGATTATTCCAGAACTGCTTCAGAAATTACATCAGTGAACAAAGAAGTACAGCTGCTACACTACTGCTTCGATGGCTGTGCGCAGTAATGTGTTGTCAAATGCTAATATTTCAAGGTATAATGGATCTGTCTTTTGTCATTCTAGAATAGCAATAAAATATATATCTTAATTGAACAGATTGATGCAGCGGCTGCAGTGCGCCACTGGTGTATGTAATAAGTACCGTACAGTCAATTTTACATATCGCAATCCATAACCTTAATATTTATTGATTAATCCAGAATTGATTCCGAATTTACTTCATCAGTGTACAAATTAGTCGAACGTCTACATCACTGTGATGATGGTTGCACTCAGGACAGTGTTGTCAATCGTTAATACGGCGAGGGAAAATAGATATGTACTCATCTCTCAACAGATTAATCGAACGGCAACAGTGCTGCCTTTTTATATGTACTAAATGCGGTACTGTCAATTGTATACGGGAGGAGGGCAGAAGCTGGGGAGGGTTCTGGTGTAAGGTGTCCGCCAGAAACCACGATGGAACTGATGATCCCTATAGCTGCAAAGCCGAGCTGCGCAGTGCGGGAGACTTCGGTGAAGTTGTAGGGCCCGATCCGGCAAGTCCACTTACCTCGCCTCCTCGTTGGTGCCCTCGGGGTCCAGTGGGTACCGCCCCTTGCACTATGTGCTTGCCACTGGATGCGAAAGAGGGAGTGGCAACGGGCCATGGAGACCTTCGGTTGGATCTCATATCCATGCCAGACCTGAAGTGGCCCAAGAGAAATGCGCCAATACGGGTATCTCCCCGGGCGATCTCCTTAAGCCTACTAGGGTCCTGCGCGGGTTGACTTCCTCCGCTGGTTGGACCTGTTCATTCCATTGGTATGATGAGGAATTTAATTCGCACCGACCATCTGCCGCTATATCCAAACATGGACCAGGTACGGCAAAGCAGCGCTTGGCGCCTATATGCTTAAGAAACAATAGTTGTCAATTGTATACATCAATAGCCATAACCGCACTATAAATTGGTTATTCCAGTATCACCTTCGAATCTATCTTGTTCGTAAACAAAGCGTTCCAACGGCTGCATAACTCTGATGGTGGGTTTACTTAGTACTGTGTTGTAAGTTGCAAATGCCTTGATGTTCAGTGGATCTTCATTCTGTTATTCTAGAATTTTTATCGAATTCAAAGCATCATTGAACAGGATAATGCAACGGCTACAGTGCTATATTGGTGTACGTAATAGACAACGTACTGTCAATTGGAAACTTCTCCTGCCAAAACCGTAATAAACGTTAACAATTCTGGAATCGCTTTGGAATTTACATCATCAGTGAACAAAGCTATTCAATGGCTATCATACTGTGATGAAGGCTGTACGCAGCACATTGTTGCCATTTGTTAATATCTCCAGCGATAATGAATCTGCATCTCTAGTTCTAGAGTTGCTGTGTAATATGAATAATCAGTGTCCAGGTTAATACAACGGCAAGAGCGATCTGTTCTATGATTTAATAAGCGCCGTACTGTGATTTGCAATTATCACTAGACATTACCGCACCAAACATTGTTAATCTAGAATCACCTTCGAATTCACGTTATCAGTCAGCGAAGTAGTCCAACGGCTATATTACTGTCATGACGGTTGTACTATGTACCGTGATGTCAATGGTTAATACCTCGAGGGAGGGTGGAACTATATTTTGTCATTATAGAATTGTTGTAGAATTTAAAATATCACTGAACAGTTTAATCCATCGCCTAACCTGCTACATTGGTGGATGTAATATGTACCGTACTCTCAATTGCACATATCTCAAACTTCAACCGTAGTATGCATTTATTATTCCAGAATTGCTTTAGAATTCACATCATCAGTGAACAAAGTAGTCCAACAGCTACATTATTGTGATGATGGCTGCAATCAGTACTTTGTTGTCAATTGTTAGTATCCCGGGGGACAATGGATTCGTATTTTTGATTCTAGAATTCCTATAAAATAGAAATCATCATTGAACAGATTAATACAGCTTCTGCTGTGCTCGTCCTGTGGTTGTACTAAGTACCGTGCTGTCAGTTGGAAATATCTTAGGCCATAAACGTTGTATAAATTGAATATTCCAGTATTGCCTTGGAATTTACATTGTCAGTGAACAAAGTAGTACAACGGCTATACTAATGTGATGATGGCTTTACTCAGTACTGTGTTGTCAATTGTTAATATCTCGAGGTATAATGGATCTCTCTTTTGTCACTCTAGAACAGCTATGAAATCTGAATTATCATTGGAAAGGTTAATAAAGCGGCTGCAGTTCCCTACTGGTGAATGTACTAAATACCGTACTGTTAGTTAGAAATATCTAATGCTGCAACCGTTATTTACTTTGATTATTTCAGTATTGCTCAGGAATTTGCGTCGTCAGAGGAAAAGGTATTTCAACGGCTCCACTACTGTGATGATGCATGTACTAATTACTGTTTTGTCAGTTATTAATGTCTCGAGGGTTAAAGGATCTGTCCTCTGTCACTCTTGGACAGCTAAAGAATCTAAATCATAATTGAAGTGATCAGTAAGGCGGCTGCAGTGTTCTGCTAGTGGATGTACTAAGTACCGTGCTGCCAGTTGGAAATTTCCATAACCGTGACCGTACCTCAAATTTATTTTTCTAGAACTGCCTTGGAACTGACATTATCAGTGTACAACGTAGTCCAACGGCTAGACTGATGTGGTTATGTCTGTACTCAGTACTGTGTTGTCAATTGCTAATATCTCGAGGGATAATGGATCTGTCCTTTGTCACTCTAGACTAGCTATGAGGTCTAAATCGTCATTGAAAAGATTTGTACAGCGGCTGCTGTGCTCTGCTGGTGAATGCCCTATGTACCATGCTGTCAGTTGGAAATATCTGTAGGCATGACCGTATTTATTATTCCAGAAATTCTTTGGAACTGACGTTATCAGTGAACAGCGCCATTCAACGGTTACAACAGTGTGGCGATGGCTGTACTCTGTACTGTGCTGTCAATTGTTCATATTCAGAGCGATAATGGATCTGCATTTCTCGTTCTAGAATTGCTGTAGGATATACAACATCCGTGACCAATTTAATCCGACGTCAACAGTGCTATGCTGGTAGATGTACTAACTACCGTACTGTAAGTTCCAAGCATCACCGGCCAGAACCATAGTTTACATAGTTTATACCAGAATTACTTAGGAACTTACATCATCATTGAAGAAAGTAGGCCAACGTCTACATTACTGTGTTGCCGGCTGTTCGCAGTACTGTGATGTCAATTGTTAATATCTCGAGGGATAAGGGATCTGTCTTTTTTCATTCTAGAAAAGCTATAAAATCTAAGTCATCGTTGATCAGGATAATAATGCGGCTGTAATGCTCTGCTGGAGGATGTACTCAGCACCGGACTGTCAACTGGAAATGTCTCATGCCTTAATCGTAGCATACATTGCATACTCCCGAATTGCATTGTGATTTACATCATCAGTGAACAAATTAGTTCAACTGCTACATTACTGTGATGATTGATTTACTCAGTAATGTATCGTCAATTGCTAATTTCTCGAGGTATAATTGTCATTCATTTTTCATTTTACAATTGCTGTAGTAAATACATCTGCAGTGACCAATTTTATCCATCGTTAACAGTGCTGTGTTCGTAGATACAATAATTAACGTACAGAGAATTGTAAATATCAGTGGACATTTCGTAGCATACATAGGATATTCCAAAATTACTTTGGTATTTACATCACCAGTCTAAAAAGTATTCCAACGTCTACATTACAGTGTTCACGGCTGTACTCAGTACAGTGTTGTTAACTGTTGATACCTCGAGCAGTAGTGGACATGTATTTTGCCATTCTAGAATTGTTATAGAATTTATGTCATCATTTAAGAGTTTCATCAAACGGCTACAGTGCTATATTGGTGGATGTAGTGAGCACCGCTCTGTCAATTGGAAATTTCTGATGCCATAACCGTATATGCATTGACTATTCCAGAATTGCTTTGGAATTGCTGTCATCAGTGTCCAAAGTACTCCAACTGCTACAGTTCTGCAGCGATGCCTTCACCCTGTGTCGGGTAGTCAATTGTTAACATCTCGAGGTATAATAGATCCCTATTTGTCATCCCAGAATTGCTACATAATTAAAATCACCATTGACCAGATTATTGCAGCGGCTGCATTAATCTTCTGGTGTATGTGCTAAGCGCCGTACTGTCAGTTGGAATTATCTCTGGTCATAAACGTACAATAAATTGAATATTCCAGAATTGCTTCGGAATTTACATCATCAGTGATTAAAGCAGTGCAACGGCTGCATTACTGTGATGATGGCAGTACTCAGTACTGTGTTGCCAATTTTTGACATCTCGAGGGATAATGGATCTGTATTTTGCCATTCTAGAATAGCTATGAAATCAAGATGATCATTGATCAGATTAATACAGCGGCAACAGGATTCTGCTATTGGATGTACTGAATACCGTACTGTCAATTGGAAATATCTCATGCCATATCCGTAATATGCATTTATTATTCCAGAATTGCGTTATAATTTACATAATCAGTGAACAAAGTAGTTCAGCGCCTACATTACTGTGATAATGCCTTTAATCAGCACAGTGTTGTGAATTATTGATGTCGCTCGGGATATAGGAACCGTATTTTGACTTTCTAGAATTGCCATAAAACATAAATTATCATTTTACAGATTAATCCAATGGTTACCGTGCTACATCAGTGGACGTAATAATTACCGTACTGACAATAGGAAATACCTCATGCTATAGCAATACTATACATTGATAATTCCAGAATTTGTTTGGAATTTACATCATCAATGAACAAAGTAGTCCAGCGTCTACATTACTGTAATGGTAGCCGTACTCAGTACTGTGTTGTCAATTGTTATTATCTCGAAGTTCAGTGGATCTGTATTTTGTCATTCTAGAATTGTTATAGAGCATGAATCATGATTGAACACATTAATCCAACGGCTTAAGTGCTATATTGGTTAATGTAATGAGTACCGTTCTGTCAATTGGTAATTTCTGAAGCCACAGACGTACTATACTTTAATTATTCCTGAATTTCTATGGAATTTACACCATCAG
This sequence comes from Eufriesea mexicana, assembly GCF_001483705.2. Lineage (NCBI taxonomy): Eukaryota > Metazoa > Arthropoda > Insecta > Hymenoptera > Apidae > Eufriesea > Eufriesea mexicana. Next base: position 15,913 of record NW_016916643.1, on the reverse strand, counting down.
TGGACATAGCAGTCCAACGGCTACGGTACATTGATGATGGCTGTACTCAGTACTGTGTTGCAAATGGATAATGTCTCGAGGAATTATGGTTCTGTCTTTTGTCATTCTAGAATTGCTATAAAATCGAAATCATCGTTGAACAGTATAATCCAACGGCTACAGTCATCTCTTGGTATATATACTTATTACCGCACTGTGAAATGTAAATATCACTACCCATAACCGCGCTATGCATAGGTCATTCTAGAGTAACTTTAGAATTAGCACCATCAGTGAACATAGTAGTCCAACGGCTACATTACAGTGACGGTGGCTGTACTCAGCACTGTGTTGTCACTTGTTAACATCTCGACGGTCAGTAGATCTGTGTTTTGTTGTTCGAGAATTGGTACAGAGTTTAAATCATCATTTGGCAGACTAATACAGCAGTTACAGTGCTATATCGGTGGATGTGGTTAGTACTGTACACTCAATTTGAAATACCTTATGTCATAACTGTAATATACATTGATCCTTCTATATTTGCTTTGGAATTTACATTAACAGTGATCAAAGTTGTTTGACGGCTACACTACTGTGATGATGGTTGTACTCAGTACTGTGCTGTCGATTGCTAATACCACGAGGGATAATGGATCTACATTCTTCATTCTTGTATTGCTCTAGAATATACATCACCAGTGGACAGATTAATCCAACGGCAACAGTGATATGTTGGAAGGCGTACTACATGCCGTACCAAGAATTGTAAATATCAATAGCCGTAACCGCACTATGCATAGGTTATTCTAGGATTACTTTCGAATTTCCATCGTCAGTGAACAAAGTAGCCCAACGTTTAAATTTCTGTGGTGATGGAGGTACTCAGTAGAGTTCCGTAAATTATTAATAACTCGAGGAATAGTGGACCTGCATTTTGTCATTCTGGAAACGTTATAGGATTCGAATAACCACTGTACAGTTTCATCCAACGGCTACAGTGCTATATTGATGGATGCAGTAGGTACTACGCTGTCAATTGGAAATGTCTCGGGACATATACATATTATATAATGATCATTCCAGAAATGCTTTGGAATTCTCATCATCAGTGAACAAAGTTGTTCAACGGTTACAATACTGTGATGATAGCTGTACTAAGTGTTGTGCTGTCAATTGCTAATTTGTCGAGGCAGAACGGTTATGCATTACTCTTTCTAGAATTACTGTGGAATTTAAGTTATCGTTGAACAAATTAAAACAACGGCTGGGATGCTATATTGGTAGATGTAATAAGTATCACACTGTCAATTGTAATCATCTCAAGCCATAACCGTGTTATGCATTCATTATTCCGGAATTGCTTTATAGTTTACATGATCAGTGAACAAAGCCGTCCAATGGCTACATTATTGCGATGATGGGTGTGGTCAGTACTGTGTTCTAAATTGCTAATGTCTAGAGTGTCATTGTTTCTGTATTCTGTCATTCTAGAATTGTTAGAGAATTTATATCATCATTGAAGGCAATAGTGCAACGGCTACAATGCTTTATTGGTGGATGTAATAAGTACCGAACTGTCAGTTGGAAATGTTTCAAGGCATAACCGTAATATACAATGGTTGTTCCAGAATTATATTTGTTTCTTCATAATTAGTGAACAAAGCTATTCGACGGCTACATTCCTGTGATGGTGGCTGTACTCGGTCCTCTGTTGTCAATGGCTAATTTCTTGGGTGGTGATGGACCTTCATTTCTCATTCCACAATTGCTGTACAATATGCATCATCAGTGAACAGATTAATGCAACTGCTACAGTGCTCCGTTTGTAGATGTAATAATTACCGTACATTAAATAGAAATTATCACGAGCCATAACCGCACTATACATTGATTATTGTAGAATCACTTTCGAATTTACATCATCATTGAACAAAGTAGTCCTACGGCTACATTACTAGGATGGTCGGTGTAGTCAGTACTGTGTCCTAAATAGCTAATATCTCGAGGGACGGTGGATCTGTAATCTATCATTCTAGATTTGTTATTGTAGCGTCCTACATTATCGAATCTCTTCGATTTGCAAGAATGCTTATCACGCGCTAAATTAATATTGCGTGACTAGTTGTAACAGTTGGGATCCGGAATGTGTGTGGTCAAAAGGGAGTGTTTATTTACAGAAAAGTGTAAAATAGCTATAATGTAGACGCTGAACGGAGTACCGTTCCGAACACGCGTTTGTTTGTGTGATTAAGACGTTTTAAGCATCGGTGCCGA
>NW_016916643.1:0-12599 GCF_001483705.2 Eufriesea mexicana | reverse complement strand
TACAGTGACGGTGGCTGTACTCAGCACTGTGTTGTCACTTGTTAACATCTCGACGGTCAGTAGATCTGTGTTTTGTTGTTCGAGAATTGGTACAGAGTTTAAATCATCATTTGGCAGACTAATACAGCAGTTACAGTGCTATATCGGTGGATGTGGTTAGTACTGTACACTCAATTTGAAATACCTTATGTCATAACTGTAATATACATTGATCCTTCTATATTTGCTTTGGAATTTACATTAACAGTGATCAAAGTTGTTTGACGGCTACACTACTGTGATGATGGTTGTACTCAGTACTGTGCTGTCGATTGCTAATACCACGAGGGATAATGGATCTACATTCTTCATTCTTGTATTGCTCTAGAATATACATCACCAGTGGACAGATTAATCCAACGGCAACAGTGATATGTTGGAAGGCGTACTACATGCCGTACCAAGAATTGTAAATATCAATAGCCGTAACCGCACTATGCATAGGTTATTCTAGGATTACTTTCGAATTTCCATCGTCAGTGAACAAAGTAGCCCAACGTTTAAATTTCTGTGGTGATGGAGGTACTCAGTAGAGTTCCGTAAATTATTAATAACTCGAGGAATAGTGGACCTGCATTTTGTCATTCTGGAAACGTTATAGGATTCGAATAACCACTGTACAGTTTCATCCAACGGCTACAGTGCTATATTGATGGATGCAGTAGGTACTACGCTGTCAATTGGAAATGTCTCGAGACATATACATATTATATAATGATCATTCCAGAAATGCTTTGGAATTCTCATCATCAGTGAACAAAGTTGTTCAACGGTTACAATAATGTGATGATAGCTGTACTAAGTGTTGTGCTGTCAATTGCTAATATGTCGAGGTAGAACGGTTATGCATTACTCTTTCTAGAATTACTGTGGAATTTAAGTTATCGTTGAACAAATTAAAACAACGGCTGGGATGCTATATTGGTAGATGTAATAAGTATCACACTGTCAATTGTAATCATCTCAAGCCATAACCGTGTTATGCATTCATTATTCCGGAATTGCTTTATAGTTTACATGATCAGTGAACAAAGCCGTCCAATGGCTACATTATTGCGATGATGGGTGTGGTCAGTACTGTGTTCTAAATTGCTAATATCTAGAGTGTCATTGTTTCTGTATTCTGTCATTCTAGAATTGTTAGAGAATTTATATCATCATTGAAGGCAATAGTGCAACGGCTACAATGCTTTATTGGTGGATGTAATAAGTACCGAACTGTCAGTTGGAAATGTTTCAAGGCATAACCGTAATATACAATGGTTGTTCCAGAATTATATTTGTTTCTTCATAATTAGTGAACAAAGCTATTCGACGGCTACATTCCTGTGATGGTGGCTGTACTCGGTCCTCTGTTGTCAATGGCTAATTTCTTGGGTGGTGATGGACCTTCATTTCTCATTCCACAATTGCTGTACAATATGCATCATCAGTGAACAGATTAATGCAACTGCTACAGTGCTCCGTTTGTAGATGTAATAATTACCGTACATTAAATAGAAATTATCACGAGACATAACCGCACTATACATTGATTATTGTAGAATCACTTTCGAATTTACATCATCATTGAACGAAGTAGTCCTACGGCTACATTACTAGGATGGTCGGTGTAGTCAGTACTGTGTCCTAAATAGCTAATATCTCGAGGGACGGTGGATCTGTAATCTATCATTCTAGATTTGTTATTGTAGCGTCCTACATTATCGAATCTCTTCGATTTGCAAGAATGCTTATCACGCGCTAAATTAATATTGCGTGACTAGTTGTAACAGTTGGGATCCGGAATGTGTGTGGTCAAAAGGGAGTGTTTATTTACAGAAAAGTGTAAAATAGCTATAATGTAGACGCTGAACGGAGTACCGTTCCGAACACGCGTTTGTTTGTGTGATTAAGACGTTTTAAGCATCGGTGCCGAAGACGAACTGACTTCTCGATATTGCTCTACGTTCTGTCTGGTCGTGTTCGGTCCGGTGTTTTCTCTAGTTTAGTTCTGATTGAGTAAAATAGATGTTGGTGGTGGAAAGGTATAGAGATTTAATCGGACAGAAGGTGTGGCATAAGGACGTTTGTCTAAGGAGTAGGAATCTGTCAAGGGGCCGATATCTGATGGTCAATGACGTGATTTATAAGTGTCGCTCGTCCGTCGCTTGTTGGGTCTGTCACAAGTGGGTCACATCTGTCGCATCTGGTACTAGTAGAATTCCCAATTTTGCTTTACCTTTATAGGCTAAATCCGCAAGAATGGCGTTGAGACACATCGAACTTCCGGAATTGCAGTCGCTGTATAGAATATAGAATAAACCGTTAGTTCCGTTAAAAGAGTAAGCCTTAGAATATAATCATATTATAAACACGCTCTCCGGGACGGAACAGTTAGAGTATATATATATCATCATTGAACAGAGTAATGCAAAGGTTAGAGTGCTAAATTGGTGGATGCAATAAGGATAGAACTGTCAGTTGGAAATTACTCAAGCCATAAGCGGGGTATACAATGAATATTCCCGGATTGCTTTGGTTTCTTCATAATTAGTGAACAAAGTTATTCAACCATAACAATACCGTGATGATGGCTGTACTCAGTACTGTGTTGTCAATAGTTGATATCTCGTGGGTCTGCGGATCTGTATTTAAACATTTTAGTATTGTTATAGAATTTAAGTCATCATTGAACAGATTAAGCCAACGGCTACATTGCTATATTGGTGGATGAAATAAGTACAGTCCTCTCAATTGGAAGTATCTCAAGCCACAACCTTCATGTGCCTTTATTATTCCAGATTTGCTGTGGAATTTACACCATGAGTGAAGAAAGTAGTCCAATATCTGACGTACTGTGACGATGGCTGCACTCAGTACTATGTCGTCAGTTGTTAATGTCTCGAGGACTAATGTACCTGCCTCTTGTCATTCTAGAAAGTTTATAAAATCTTTAATCATCATTAAACTGATTGATACAACGCCTGCAGTGATCTGTTGGAGAATGTACTAAGTACCGTGCTGTCAGTTGGAAATATTTCTAGCCATACCCGTACTATACATTGATTATTCCAGAATTGCTTTGATTATTCCAGAATTTACATCATAGATGAGAAAGGTAGGACAATGGCAACAATACTATGATGATGGCTGTACTCAGTACAGTGTTGACGATTGTTAATATCCCGAAGATCAGTGAATCTGTATTTTATCACTCTATAATTTTTATAGAATTTAGATCACCATTGAACAGATTAATCGTACTGCTACAGAGCAATATTGGTGTATGTAATAACTACCGTACTGTCAATTGGAAATATCTCAAGCCAAGACCGTACCATACATTCAGTATTCCAGAATTGCTCTGGAATTAACATGATTAGTGGGCAAAGAAGTCCAGCAGTTATATTACTGTGATGATGGCCGTGGTCAGTAACGTGTTGTCAACAGTTAATATGTCGAGGGACATTGTATCTGGCTTTTGTCATTCTAGAATTGGTATAAATCCTATATCACCATTGAAGAGATTAATCCAACGGCAACAATGCTCTGTTGGCAGATGCAAGGAGCACTGTACTGAAAATTCGAAGTATCTCAAGCCAAAACGGTATCGTACATTCATTATTACAGAATTGCTCGGCAATTTAAGTTATTAGTGAGCAAAGTTATTTAGCGGGAACAACACTGTTATGATGGCTGTACTGAGTACTGAGTTGTCAATTGCTAATATCTCGACGGGTAATGGTTATAAATCCTATATCACCATTGAAGAGATTAATCCAACGGCAACAATGCTCTGTTGGCAGATGCACTATGAACAGTGCTGTCAATTGAAAATGCCACTAGTCATAACCGTCCTATACGTAGGCTATTGTAGAATTTCATTGCAATTCACGTTGTCAGTGATCAAACTAATACAACTGCTGTAGTGCAGTGATGACGGCTGTAATCAGTACTTTAATGTCAACTGTTGATATCTCCAGGAGTAATGTATCTGCCGTTTGTCATTCTAGAATTGCTATAAAATCGAAATCACCATCGAAGCGTTTAATACAACATCTAGAGTGCTCTGTTGATGGACGTACTGAGCAACGTACTGTCATTTTTAAATATCCCCAGCTATAACTGTACCATACACTGATTATCCTAAAATTGCTTTAGAATTTGCATCACCAGACGGCAAATAGTTCAACGTCTACAGCACTGTGATGATCGCTGTTCTCGGTACTGTGTTGTCAATTGTTTATATCACGGGAGAAAGTGGGTATGTCATTTTTCATTCGAGAATTGCTGCAGAATGTGAATTATCAGTGAGCAGATTAATCCAACGGCAACAGTGTTCTGTTGGTAGATGTGCCATTTGCCGTACGGTCAATCGTATGTATCACTGGCTATAGTCGTTAGATTCATTGATTATTACAGAATTGTTTTGGAACTTGCATCATCACTGAACAAAGTAATTCAGTGGCTACAATACTGCGATGATGGCTTTATTGAGTACTGTATTGTCAATTGTTAGTTTCTCGAGGCATTATGAAACTTCATTTTTCATTCTAGAGTTGCTGTAGTATATACATCTTCAGTGAACAGACATATCCAACGGCAACACTGCTCTGTTGGTAGATATGCTAAGTGCCGTACATTCAATAGAAAATATCACTAGCCATAACCGTCCCATGCATAGGAAATTTTAGAAGTGCTTTGCAATTTACGGTATCACTGAACAAAGTAATACAACGGATGCAGTGCTGTTATGACGACTGCACTCTGTACTGTGTTGTCAATCGTTAATCTCTCGAGGGATAGTGGACCTGCGATTTGTCATTCAAGAATTGTTATAAAATTTAAATCATCATTGATCAGCTATAACCATCGACTACAGTGCATATTGATCAATGTACTAACCCCCATAGTGTCCACTTTAAATAACCCTTTCTTTAACCATACTATACACTGATTATCCTAGAATTGAATTGGAATTTTCATCATCAGTGAACTAAAGCTCGAACGCTTACAGCACTGTGATGATGGCTGTGCTCAGTATAGTGTTGCCAATTCTTAATATCTAGAGGGCTATTGGACCCGTATTTTGTCATCCTTGTATAGCTATAAAACCGATATCATCATTGAATAGCTTAATCAATCGGGTAGAGCGCTCTGTTGGTGGATGTATTAAGCAACGTACTGTAAATTGTGAATATCGCTAGCTGTAACTGTACTATACACTGGTTATAATTGAATTGCTTTGGAATTTGCATCGTTAATCGACAAATAATCCAACGTCTACAGCACAGTGATTATGGCAGTACTTAGTACTGTGTTGCCAATTGTTTATATCACGGCGGTAATAGATATGTTCTTTTCATTCTAGAATTGCTGCAGAATATGAATCGTCAGTGGACAAGTTATTAAAATGGCAGTAGTGCTCTGGTGGTATATGTAGTAGGTGCGGCACAGTCAATTGTATATATCTCAAGCGATATACGTACAATAAATTGATTATTCCAGAATTGCTTTTGAGTTTACATAATTAGTGAACCAAGTTCTTCACCGGCTACAACACAGTGATGATGGCTGTACACTGTACTGTGTAGTGATTTGCTAATATCTCGGGGGATAATGTCCCTGTCTTTTGTCATTCTAGAATTGCTATAAAATCTATATCATCATTGAATAGTTTAATGCATCGGCTGAATGGATCTGCTGGTGGATGTACTAAATACCGTGCCATCAATTGTAAGTAGCACTAGCCGCAACCGTACTATACATATGTTAATCTAGAATTACTTTAGAATTTACATCAGTGAACAAGGTAGTTAAACGTCTACATCCCTGCGACGATGGCTTTACTCAGTACTCTACTGTCAATTTTTAATGTATCGGGGGTCAATAGATCTGTATTTTGCCATTCTTGAATTGCTATAAAACGTAAATCATCATTGTACAGATTAGTACAACGGCTACCGTACTATATTGGTGGATGTAATAACAGCTGTACTGTCAATTGGAATGTTCTCAAGTCATAACCGTAATAAACATCGGTTATTCCAGATACGATTTACAATTTACAGCTTCATGTATCAAAGTAGTTCATCCTATGCCGTACTGTGATAATGGCTACACTCAGAAGTGTGTTGTCAATTGTAAATATCTCGAGGAATAATGGATATGTCTTTTGTCATTCTAGAAATTCTGTAAAATCGATATCATCATTGGACAGTTTAAACGAACGACTACAGTGCTGTATAGGTCGATTTAATATGTACAGTACAAAAATCTCAAGCCGTAACAGTACTATACACTGATTATCCTAGAATTGCTTTGGAATTTACATCATCAGTGAACAAATGAACCAATGCCAACAGCAATGTGTTCATGGCTGCACTCATTACTGTGTTGTCAATTGTTGATATCCCGAAGCAAAATGGACACGTATTCTGTCAAGCTAAAGCTGTTACAGAACTTAAATCATCATTGAACAGATTAATCCGACGGCTGGAGTGCTCTGTTGGCGGATGTACTAAGCGCCGTAGTGTCAATTGTAAACATCTCTAGACATAACCGTAGAATGCACTGATTAGTCTAGAATTACTTTGGAACCTGCATTATCAATGATCAGAGTATTCCAGCAGCTACATCATTGTGGCGATGGCTGCATTCAGAACTGTGTTGTCAAATGTTAATTTCGCAAGGGGTAATGGATCTGTATTTTACCATTTTAGAATTGTTATATGATTTAAATCAGCAGTGAACAGATTAATCCAACTGCTACAGTGCTATATTGGTAGATACAAAAAGTACCGTACTGTCAATTGGAAATATCTCAAGCCGTAACCGCACTATACGTAGGTTATTCCAGAATAACTTAAGAAATTCCATCGCCGGTGAATAAAGTAGTCCATCGTCTACATCACTGTTATGATGGCTGTACTGAGCACTGTGGTGTCAATAGTTAATATCTCGAGTGATAGTGGATCTGCATTTCTCATTCTAGAAATGCTGAGGTATATGCATAATCAGTGAACAGATTAATCCTAAGGCAACAGTGTTCTGTTGGCGGATGTAATAAATGACATAGTTTCAATTGTAAATATCATTTGCCATAACCGCACTATACATGGGATATTCCAGAATCACTTTCGAATTCACATCGTCAGTGATCAGAGCAATCCAACGTCTACATTAATCTGATGATGGTTGTACTCAGTACTGTGTTGACAATTGCTAACATCTCGAGGGATAATGGACCAGTGTTTTGTCATTCTAGAATTGCTATGGCACTTACATCATCATTGAACAGGTAAATACAACGGCTACAGTGCTCTGTTGGTGGTTGTACTTTTCACCGTACTGTCAATTACTAATATCTCTAGCCATAACCGTACTACTCAATAATAATTCTAGAAATGCTGTGGGATTTAATGCATCGATGTACAAATTAATCCAACGGGAACGGTACTGTGATGTTGGCTGTACTGTGTACTGTGTTGTCAATTGCTGACTTCACTAGGAATAATGGATATGTCCGCTGTCATTCTAGAATTTCTTTAAAATCAAAGTCATTGTTGAACATTTTAATACAACGGCTACAGTGCTCTATTCGTGGACGTACTATGTACCCTACTGTCAACTGAAAACGTCTCTATCCATAACAGTACTCTAAATTGATTATTCCAAAATTGTTTTGTAACATGCATCATCAGTGAACAAGGTAGACCAACGGCTACAATACATTTATTAATGCTGTACTCAGTACTGAGTTGTCAATTGCTAATATCTCGACGGGTAATGGATATGTATTTTATCGTTCTGGAAATGTTACTTAATGTAAATCATCATTGCACAGATTAATCCAAAGGCTATACTTCTTCGCCGGGGGAAATACTGTTAGCCGCACTAGGAATTGCAAACATCTCTGGCCATTACCGTACAATACACTGATTATTCTAGAATTGCTTTCGAACTTGCTTCATCCGTGAACAAATGATCCAACGTCCTCAGCACTCTGATGATGGCTGTACTCTGTACAGTGTTGTCAAATGTTTATATCTCGTGGAATAATGGATATGTTTTTTTTTTTATTCAAGAATTGCTGCAGAATGTGAATCATAATCGAACTGGTTAATACGTCAGCAACAGTGTCCTGTTGGTAGATATACTAATTACCATACTGTCAATTGTACATATCACCAGACATAACAGTTCTATTCATTGGTTATTCTAGAATTGCTTTGCTATTTACGGTTTTCAGTGAACAATGTAATCCAGCGGCTAGGATACTGCGATGATGGCTGAACTTAGTACTGTGTTGTCAATTATTAATATACATCGGGATAGTGGATCTGTGCCTTGTCATTCTGGAATTGATACAGAATTTATGGCATAAGTGAACAATTAAATACAACGGCTGGAGTACCGTGGTGATGGCTGTCCTCTGAAAGGTGTTGTCAATTGGAAATATCTCGTGGGACAATGGATCTGTACCTTGTCATTCTAGAATTACTTTTAAGTCTAAATCATAATGGACGAGATTACTCTAACGGCTTCAGTGCTCTGTTGGTAGGCGTAAAAAGAACCGTACTGTCTGTTGTAAATATCCATAGCTGTAACCATACTATACACTGATAATTCTAGAGTAGTTGTGGAATTCATATCATCGATCGAGAAATTAGTCCAACGACAACAGTACTGAGATAGTGGCTGCAATCTGTACTGTGTTGCAAATTGGTAATATCTCGAGGGATAGTGGATACGTCCGCTGTCATTCTAGAATTGCTATAAAACCTAAATCATCACTGAACACATTGAAACGACTGCTGAAGTGCCCTGCTGGTGGATATACTAAGTACCGTACTGTCAATTGGAAATACCTCAAGCCACAACCGTACTATACATATGTTATTACACAATTACATTGCTATTTACATCATAAGTGTACAAACTAGTCCACCGGCTACATTACTATGATGATGGCTGTACTGAGTACTGTGCTGTCAATTATTAATATCACGGGTGTCAGTGGATCTTTATTTTGCCATTCTAGAAATGTTATAGAATTTAAATCATCATTGAGCAGATTAATCTAACGGCTACAGTGCCCTGTTGGTAGATGCAAGAAATGCCGTACTGGCAGTAATAAATATCTCAAGTCATATCCGTACTATACATTGATTATTCTAGAGTTGCTTTGTAATTTACATTATCAGTGAGCAAAGCTTTTCAGCGCCAACAATACTGTCGCGATGGAAGAACTCAGTACAATGTTGTCAATCGTTAATGTAGAGAGCGTTAGGCAATCTGCATTCCTCGTCGTAGAATTGCTGCGGACGTGAATCATCAGTGAAGAGGTTAATACAAAGGCAAGAGTGCTCTGTGACAGATGTACTAAGTACCGTACTGTCACTTGTAAATGTCACAAACCATAACCGCGCTGTACATAGGTTGTTCTAGAATTACTTTTTAATTTACAGCGTCAGTGAACTATGTAGTCCATCGAATACATTACTGTAATGATGGCAGTACTCACTACTGTGTTGTCAATTGTTAATGTATCGAGGGATAACGGATACGTATTTTGTCATTCGCGGAATTGCTATAGAACTGAAGTGATCATTGAACAGATTAATCCATCTGCTACAGTGCTCTGCCAATGGTTGTAATATGCACCGTACTGGCAATTGGATGTATCTCTAGTCACAGCCGCAATACATATTGATTATTCCTGAATTGCCTTCTAACTTGCAATATCTGTGAATAACGGAATTCATCGGCTACAGTAACGCGATGATGGCTGTACTTTGTACTATGCTGTCAATTGATAACATCTTGAAGGATTATGGTTCCGCATTTTGTCATTCTACAATTGCTATAAATACTAATTCATCATTGATCAGATTAATCCAACGACTACACTTGCTTGCTGGTGGATGTACTATGTACCGTAATGTCAATTGTAAGTCTTTCAAGGTATAACCGTAGTATACATTGAATATTCTACAATTGCTTTGAACTTATTTCATCAGTGAACAAGGTTACTTAACGGCTACAATACTGTGATGATGGCTTTACTTAGTACAGTGCTGTCAATTGATAATATCTCGAGGGTTATGGGATGAGCATTTCTCATTCAGAAATTGCTGTAGGATATACATCAGCAGTCAGCAGATTAATCCAACGGCTACAGTGCCCTGTTTGTGGAAGTACCAAGCACCGCACAGTCAATTGTAAATATCCCTAGCCATAACCGTACTGTGCATTGGCTACTCCGGAATTACTTTGAAATGCACATCATCAGTGTACAAAGTAGACCTACGGCTACATTATATTGTCAATTGAGCACCGGTTCGTTGGATTAATCTATTAACTGATGATCTAAATTATGTAGGAATTCTAGAATGACAAAAGGCACATCTATCTTTGCTCGAGATATTAACAATTGACGAAACAGTACTGAGTACAGGCATTATCAGTTTACAGGGGCCGTTGGATTAATTTGCTCACTGATAATTTAAATTCTTCTGCAATTCCAGAATTATCAATGTATAGCACGGTATCTAGTACGTCTGCGAATAGAGCACTATAGCCCTTGATTAATCTGTTCTCTGGTAATAAGTATTCCATAGCATTTCTGGATTGATAGAAGATAAATGCATTATCGCTGGAGATGTTATCAATTGCAAACAGTTCTGAGCACAGCTATGATCACTTTACTGTAGCCGCTGTATTAAATTTTTCCCTGATAACTTAAGTTCCACAGCAATTGTAGAATAATCAATGTACAGATCAGCTATGTCCCGAGATATTTACCATTGACGAAACAATAATCAGTACTTCCGCCAACAGAATTCTGTATCCCTTGGATTAATCTGTTCGCTAATGATTTAAATTCCATAGGTATTCTACAAGGACAAAAGGCAGATCCATTATCACTCGAGATAATAGCAAATTGCAATGTACAACTGAGTACCGCCATCATCACGGTACTTTTGCCGTTGGGCTATTCTGTTGACTAACGACTTAAATTCGATAGCGATTCTGGAATGGCAGAAGACAGATACATTAACGCTCGAGATATTTACAATTGACAACATAGTACTCAGTATCGACATCATTACTGATCCGCAGCCTTTGTATTAATTTGTTCACTGACGATTTACACTCCTCGGCAATTCTAAAACAATCATTGTATAGTTCAGCTATGTCAAGAGATATTTACAGTTGACAGTAAGGTACTTGCTACATTCGCCAATACAGCACTGTATCAGGCGGATTTATCTGTTCTCTTGCGGTTAAAATTATATAGCAATTCTAGAATGACAAAGGACAGACACTTTGTCGCTCGAAATATTAACAATAGACAACACTGTACTTAGAGCAGCCATCATCACAATACTGTAGCAGTTGGATTAATTTGTTCACTGATGATTTAATTCCGCAGCAATTCTAGAATAATCAATGTATATATAAGTTATGGTTAGAGATATTTACAATTGGCTGCACAGTACTAGGTACGTTCACCAACTTAGCTCTGACGCCGTTGGATTATACTGCTCATTGATGATTTATGTTCTGTAGCAATTGCAAAGTGACAAAAGACAGATCGATTATCTCTCGACATATTAAAAACTGACAACAAAGTACTGAGGACACCCATTATCAGGGCACCCTAGCCGTTTAATTAATTTATTCACTGATGATTCGTAGTCCACAACAATTCTAGAATAACTAATCAATAGATAAGTTATGGCTAGAGGTATTTAGAATTGGCAGCACGCTTCTTAGTACAGCCATCAACAGAACACTGTAGCTGTTGGAATGATCTGGTTACTGTTGACACAAGTTGTATAGCAGTGCTAGAATGACAATAGGCGGATCCATTATCTCTCCTGATATTTACGAGTCTCAACAGATTACGGAGTACAGCCATCATCACATTACTCTAGCCGTTGGATTGGCTTGTTGTTTGATGGTTTGAATTCCACCGCATTTCTGGAATAATCAATGTACAGGACAGTTACTGTTAGAAGTATTTAGAATTGGAATCCCGGTACTTAGTACATACACGATGAGAGCACTGTAACCGTTGGATTAATCCGTGCACTTATTATTTAGACTGTATAGCAATTCTAGAATGATCAATGGATACATCAAATATCGGTAGTGTTGTTGAGATGTGACAATTCAGTACAGAGTGCAGCCATATGCACAGTACTATAGACATTGAATTCATCCGCTCGCTGAATATCTAATTTCCCCAGAAATTGAAGCATGATCAGTGGAGAGAGCAATTGTCTCTTAAGACAATGACATACGTCAATACAGTGCTGAGTTTAGCTACAAACAGGCAATTGTATCCGTTTAATTCATATGGTTTCTGAAGAAATAACTTCTATAGCAATTCTAGAATGATCAATGTATGGAACAGCAGTCGCCGGAGCTGTTTACAATTGGTATTCTAATGTAATCAAGGTATAGATCCGTTACGGCTGGAGATACGTAAATTTGGGAGTAGGTTACATAGTACATCCACGAGCAAGTCACTGTAGCCATTGGATTAATGTGTTTACTGATGATTGAAA
>NW_016916642.1:317-661 GCF_001483705.2 Eufriesea mexicana | reverse complement strand
TTCCGGTGTACCCTGCGGTTCTGAGGACTTCGCCACTCTCCTCTCCTATAATATGTTCCGCTTCGCTCTGGGGAGGCCAGCAATGACGGTCGGCGCACGTTAGGTTCGGTTAGAGTACGTTTGGTTACGATATGTTCGTCTGGGTTAGGTTCCGATAACTTTAACTTTCCTGGTATAGACTGTTATTAAGCGGATTTCTGCACTCTACTGTGCTTTACTATACTCTGCTTGCCTCTGGGGAGGACAGAAGCATTGGTAGCTGCTTGCTAGGTTGAGTTATGTTACGTTTGGGTATGTGCCGATTGGTGAGTTTAGGGGAGGGTAGCTTTTTCCTTTACGCAATG
>NW_016916642.1:0-280 GCF_001483705.2 Eufriesea mexicana | reverse complement strand
CTCTACAGTGCTCTAATATTCTCTGCTTGACGCTTGGGAGGCCTGCAATGGTAGTCCCAGCACGTTATTCTGAGCTGGCTACGTTTAGTTAGGTTAGGTTAGGACAGGTTGGATTAGGTTCTCTTCGACTTTTGTGCTATACGCTGCTAATCGATGGATTTCTGCGCTCTACATTGATCCACTGTAATCTGCCTGACACTGTGGAGGAGAGCAACGGTGTTCGTTGCACGTTAATTTGGCATAGGTTACGTTTGAGTAGGTTAGGTTAGGTTAAGTTTGG
>NW_016916641.1:0-11843 GCF_001483705.2 Eufriesea mexicana | reverse complement strand
ACTGAAGATTCGGCCACATTGCAGTGCATAGCACAGAAGTCGAAGATACCTTAACATAACCTGAACTAACTTAACATAACCGAACATAGCTTATCTGAACATAGCGTGCCGAGTCCTATATTGCTGGCCCCCCCAGAGCCAAGGAGAAAACATGTAGGGCGCAGCAGAGCGCAGAATGCCACCGAGTAGCAGTGGATAGAACAAAAGTCAAAGCTACCTTGTCCCAACCTATCCTAACGTAACGTAGCCAGACGTAACCGAGCACAAACCGATGTGCCGAGATCACTGTTCCTTGCAATCGAACCACCATGCAGGAATCATTAAATCACTCTAGGGTGCAGGAGTCCACCGAATAGCAGTGTATAGCACAAATGTCAAGGCCACCACGTCCAAGGCCAACCAACCTTAGCGTAACCAAACGTATCCTAACCAAACCTAACGTGACGAGACATCTATTCCTGCCCTCCCCAGGGACAAGCAGAACATATTAGAGTAGAGTAGAGCGCAGAAACCCATAGAATTCTTGCGAATAGCACAAAAGTTAAAGGAAGCCACCCCTAACCTGACCAATTGAAACATACCCAGTCGTAACCTAACACAATCTAGCATGCCGCGACCACTATTGCTGACTTCCCAGAGCCGAGCAGAACATATTAGGCTAGCGCAGAGCACAGAAATCCATAGTATCGCTGTGTACCGCAGAAAAGTCCAAGCTCTCCGAACGCAACCGAAACAAATTTAACCTTACGAAACGTAACATACCTCAGCCCATCGTGCCGAGACCACTGTTGCTGGACTCCTCAAAGCCGAGCCGAAGATATGAGAGCAGAGGAGAGCGCAGAAATACTTAGAACAGCTGTGTGCACAAGAAAAGTCAAAGCTGTCCGTCCTACCCCAAAATAATGTAACTTGTCCAAACGTTGGCTAACTCAACGTAAGGTGACGCGACCAACATTGCTTGCCTCCCCATGGCAAAGCAGAATGTTGTAGAGCGCAGTACAGTGCAGAGCTCCGCCGAAAAACAGTGTACAGTACGAAAGTCAGTGCTAACCTGACCGAAATTAACATAAAGTATCCTAACCAAACGTAACCGAGCTCAACTTAACGTGCTGAGACCACGATTGCTGTCCTCCCCAGAGCCAAGCAGAAATTATGAGAGCACACTAGAGGGCAGAAATCCACCAAATGGCAGTGTATTGCACAACAGTCGAAGTTATCCTTACATAAGCTTACATAATCCAAAATAACAGAAGGTAGACTAACTCACAATGTCGTGTCGATAATACAATTGCTGGCCTTTCCAGATCCAAGCAGAACCTACTGCAGCATAGTAGAGCGCAGGGATGCACATAACAGCAGTGTGTAGCAGAGAAGTCACAGCTATTCAAACCTAACCCGTACTGACGTAACCTAACCATACGTAGCATAATTCAACATAACGTGCCGCGGCCACTATTATTGGCCCTCCCAGGAGCAAGCAGAATATAATAGAGCACCGTAGAGGTCAGTTATCCGCCGAAGAGCAGCGTACAGTGCAAAAGTCAAACATACCCTTTCCTAACCTAACCAAACGTAAAGTAACCATGCGTAGCGTAACCCATACTTACGAGCTGCGACCACCATTGCAGGATTGGACAGGGCCAAGCAGATTATAGCAGAGCACAGAGGTGCGCAGGAACCCGCCGAATGACAGCGTGAAGCACGAAAGTCGAAGCTATCCTAGCCGAAACTACCATAACCTAACACAGCCAAACGCAACCCAACTCGACCAAACGCGCAGTTTCCTCTATTGCTGGCTTCCCCGATCCAAGCAGAAAACACATGAGAACGGTAGAACGCATAAGTCCGCCGCAATGCCGTGGACAGCACAAAAGTCAGTGATATCGAAAGCTAACCCAAATTGATCTAAACTAACAAAAAGCAGTCTACCGCATCATAGAGTGCTGGGACCACCATTGCTTGCCTCCCCGGATGTAAGCAGAACATACTAGAGCACAGTAGACCGCAGAAAACAACCGAACAGCAGTGCACATTGCCAAGGTCAAAGTTATCGTATCCTAATCTAGTCAATCGTAAAATAACCAAACGTAAACTAACTGAATCGAATGTTCCGTGACCACAATTGCTGGCGCCCACAGAGCCGGGCAGAGCATACTAGACGAGGGTAGAGCGCAGAAGTTCATACAATTCCAGTGTATAAAGGAAGAGACAAAGCTATCCAAACCTAGCTCAACCCAACGTAACATAACCAAGCGTAGACTTACTGAACATAACGTGACGCGACTACTATTGCTAGCCTCCCCAGGTCTGAGCAGAATATGGTAGAGCACATCAGAGTGCAGGAATCCACCGTATAACAGTTTACAGCACGAAAGTCAAAGATGTCCTGACCGGAATAAGCCTAACGCAACATAACCAAACGAAACATAGCACAACCTAACGTGCGGAGACCACAATTGCTGCCCCCCCCCGAAGGGCGTGGCAGAAAATGAGATAACAGTAGAGAGCAGAAATCCGTTGAATCGCAATGTGTAGCAAAAAGACGGACCTACCCCAGCCTAACCTAACCAATCGTAACGTATTCAACCGTAGCCTAGCGCAACCTTTCGTGCCGGGACCACTATTGCTGGCTTCCTCAGATCCAAGCAGAACATACTAGAGCATAGTGGAACGCAGAAATCCTCCGAGTAGCAGTGTTTAGCACAATGTCGAGGAAATCATATTCTAACACAACCGACCTTCACATAGCCAAACGTATCATAATTCAGCCCAACGTGCCGAGACAACCGCTGCTGGCCTCCCCAGGGAGAAGCAGAATGTAATAGAATACATTAGAGTGCCTAAATACACCAAATATCAATGTATAGCACGAAAGTCGGAGCTATGCTTGCCGAACTTATCCTTGCGTCACCTAACCAAACGTAACATGACTCAAACTAACGTGCCTGGACCACTATTTTTGACCTCCCCAGAGACAAGCAGAAAATATCAGAGCACGGTAGAGCGCAGAAATATACCGAATAGAAGTGTGCAGCACATTGTCGAAGCTACCCTATCCCAACCTTACCAAACGTAAAGTAACCAGCCGTACCGCAGTTCAATTTAACATGATGAGTTCTCTATTGCTGCCCCGCGCAGGTCAAGGCAGAACATATTACGGGAGTGTAGAGCGCTCAAATCCACAGAATCGAAGTGTATGGCAGAAAATACAACGATATCCAAACCTAACCCATACTAATATAACCTCGTCGAACGTAGCCTAACTCAACATAATGTGACACGACCACTCTTGCTGGCACCGCCAGGGCCAAGACGAATGTAGTAGTCGACGGTAGAGCGCAGAAGTGCGCCGAAAAGCTGTGTATAGCGCGAAAGTCGGTGCTATCCTAACCGAACCTAGCTTAATTTAACATAAACAAACGTAGCCTAACTCAGCCTAACGCCCCGTGTCCACAATTGCTGGCCTCTACGTAGCCAACCAGAAAACACTGGAGAACAGTAAAAAGCAGAAGTCATCCGCATTGCAGTGTACAGCATAAAGGTCAACGATATCCGGACCAGACCTGAACAGAGCCAAACTAACCAAACGTAGCCTATACCAACACAAATATCGATACCGCTATTGCTGGCCTCCGCGGAGACAAGCAGAACATACTAGAGCACATTAGAGCTCAGGAATGCACCCAAAAGCAGCGCGGCAAAAAAGTCAAAGCTGTCCTTTCCTTACATAGCAGATCGTAACGTAACCGAGCGCAACCTAATTGACCCTATGCGCCGCGAACACTATTGCTGGCCTCCCCAGAGCCGAGCAGAATATACTAGGGCACAGTAGAGGTCAGAAAGCCGATAAGTAGCTGTGTACGGCACACATGTCAAAGATATCTTGGTCTAACCTGTCCTATCCTATGCCAACTCAACGTAGAATAACTAAACCTAGCGAACCGAGACATTATTGCGGGTCTCCACAGCGCCAAGCAGAACATATTTCATCACAGTAGAGCGCAGAAATACACCGAATATCAGTGTATAACACAAAAGTCGGAGCCACCATAGGAAAACGTAACATAACCTAAACTAACCAAACGTATCATATCTAAACCTACCTTGCCACGACCGCTATTGCTGGCATCCCCAGAGTCGGGCAGAGTATAGTAGAGCAATGAAGAGCGCAGAAGTCCACCGTTGAGCAGTATATAGCGTTAATGTCAAAGTTACGTTGTCCTAACCTAACCAAACGTTACTTAACCAAACGCAACTTATCTCTTCCTATTGTTCCGAGACATCTATTGCTGCCCTCCGCTGAGACAAGCAAAACATATAAGGGGAGATTAGAGCGCAGAAACAGATAGAATCGCAGTGTATAGCAGAGAAGCCAAGGCCATCCGGTTCTAGCCCATAGCAGTGTAACCTGACCATACGAAGCCTAACTCAACATATCGAGCCGCGGCCACTATTGCTGGACTCCCCAGGGCCAAGCAGAATATAGTAGAGCACAGTGGAGCACAGAAGGCCTCAAAATAACTGTGTACAGCACAAGAGTCGAAGACATTTTAACCTAACCTAGTCAGGCCTAATCTACCCGAACGTAGAATAGCAAAGCATAACGAGCCGAGACCTCTATTGCTGGCCTCCACAGAGCAAAGCAGATCACATTAGAGCACAGTAGAGCGCAGGGCTCCACCGTATAGCAGTGTAAAGCGCTATAGACAAAGCTATCCTAACTAAACACAACCTAAACAAACCTAACAAATCGTAACGTAACTCATCGTATCGTGCCACGACCGCTATTGCTCACCTCCCCAGAGGCAAGCAGACGGTAGCAGGCCAATGCTGTGTACAGATATCGACCGAGCAGCTGTGTATAGCACAAAAGTCGATGCCATCCAAACAAAAGTTCTCCTAACCTAGCCAAGCCAAGAGTATCCTAGTTCCACCTAGCGTGCCGAGACCAATATTGCTGGATTCACCAGAGCCAAGTAGAGCATATTAGAGCACAGTAGAGCGCAGAGGCCCACCGAACCACAGTTTGTACCACGAATGTCAAAGCTGCCCGAACCTAGCTCAAACTAATATATAACCTAACCAAACGTAGCTTATCTCAACCTAATGTGCCGAAGCCACAATTACTGGCCTCCCGCGGTTCGAGCAGAGTATAGTAGAGCAATGTATAGTGAAGGAATCCACTAAAAAGCGGTGTACAGCACAAAAGTCATAACAATGCTCTTATAACCTGGCCAAACGTAACATTACCAAACGTAGCCTAGCAAAGCCTATCGTGCCAAGACCGCTATTGCTGGCTTCCGCAGAGACAAGCAGAATATGGTAGAGCACAGCAGAGCACACAGGTCCATAGGATGTCAATTTTCAACGCATAAATCGATGCTACCCTCACCTTCCCCAACACAACGTAACCTAACCAGAGGTAATCTAACACAGCCTATCGTGTCGCGTCCAGTATTGTTGACCACCACAGAGCCAAGCAGAGCATATCAGAACACAATAGAGCTCAGAAATCCGCCGGATAGCAGTGTATGGCACAAAAGCCTAAGCTACTCTATCCTAACCTAACCAAACGTACCATGACCAAACGCAATAAAGCTCAGACAAACGTGCCCAGGCCAATTCTGATGGCCTCCCTATGGCCAAGCAGAATATACTAGAGCCCAGTGGAGTGCAGAAATACACCGAATATCAGTGTATAACGCAAAAGTCACATCCATCCTAACCAAACTTAGCCTAACCTAACCTAGCCAAACGTATCCGGACACAAACGGGCCGCCACCGCAATTTCTGGCCTCCACAAGGTCGGGCAGAGTATAGTAGAGCAATGGTTAGCGTAGGGATCCACCAAGAAGCAGTGTATAGCGTGAAAATAGCAGTTAACCTGTCCTAACATAGCCAAACGTAACATAACCGAGCGCAACATATCTCAACCTAACCGGCCTACACCATTATTGCTGTCCTGCCCAGAGCCAAGCATAATATACTAGAGCACAGTTGAGCGCAGGAATCCGCCGCATGGAAGTGTAAAGTAGAAAAGTAGGATATAACATAACCTATCATGTCCTAACCCAACTAAGCCAAACGTAATCAATCTCATTCTACCATGCCCAGCCATCTACTGCTGGACTCCCCATCGCCAGGCAGGCCATATTTGTGTAGAGCAGAGAGCAGAGGCACAAGTATGGCTGTGTGTAGCGCGAAAGTCAAAGATATCCTAACCAAACACAAACAAGCCTATACTAACCAAACGTAACACGACACAACCTAACGAACCGCGGACAGCATTTCAGGAATTCCCAGGGCAAAGCAGGGAATATTAGACCACAGCAGAGAGCGGAAGTCCACCGTATAGCAGCGTAGAGCACGAACGTCATAGCTACCCTATCCAAACCTAACCAAATGTAACATAAGCGGACGCAACGTAATGCAATATTACGTGCCATGACAGCTATTGCTGGTCTCACGAGATCTATGCCGGGTAAAGCAGGGCTATGTAGAACGCTGTAATCCTCCGAACAGCGGTGTATAACTCAGAAGTCAAAGCTAACCCAACCTACCCTGACCGAACCAAACCTAACCAAACGTAACATAACTCAACCTAACTTGCCGAGAGCACTAATCCTGTCGTCGACAGATACAAGCTGATTGTGATAGCGCACCGAAGAGTGCAGAAGGCAACCGTATAGCAATGTACAGCGCAAAAGCCAAAGCCGTCCTAACCAAACATAACCGAGCATTACAAAAGCAAACGTATCGTAACACGACCAAACGTGCCAAGATCAATAATTGCTGGTATCACCATAGACGAGCCGATGCTGGTAGAGCAATGCAGTGTACAGATATAGAACGAACAGGAGTGTATAGCACAATGGTCAATGCTGTCCTGACAAAACCTATCATATCGTGGCCAGGCGAAGCGTAACATAACTCAACCTAGCGTGCCGAAACCACCATTGCTGGCCTCCCTATAGCCAAACAGAGAATATTATGTCACAGTAGTGCGCAGAAACCCATCGAATGGCAGTGTATACCATAAAAGTCAAAGCTAGCCTGACCAAACCTAATCTAACCTATCCAAGCCAAACATAACCTAACTCAACCTAACGTACCAAGGCCACAATTGCTGGCATCCCCAAGTCCAACCGGAACATATTAGGGCAAAGTAGGGCGCATAAGCCCACCGAATGGCGGTGTGTAGCATAAGAGTCAAAGCAATGCTATCTTAAGCTAACCAATCGTAACATAGCCAAACACCGCGTAGGAAAACCTATCGCGCCACGACCTCAATTGCTGGCCTCCCCAGAGACGAGCAGGGTTTAGTAGCGCCCAGTAGAGCGCAGAGGGCCACGAAATAGCTACTTATTGCACAAAAATCATAGATATTCTAATCTAACCGGAAATAGCCTAACCTAACCAAACGTAGAGTAACTAACATATCGAGCCGAGACCACTAACGCTGGCCTATCCACAGCAAAGCAGAGGATATTACAGCACAGTAGCTCGCAGAAATTCAACGAATAGCAGTGTATTACACAAAAGTCAAATCCATCTCAACGAAGCCTATCATAACCTAACATAACCAAACGTTAGCTAACACAACCCAACGTGCCGCGACCACTATCTTTGGCCTCCACAGGGTCTAGCGAATTAGAGTATAGCACAGTGGGGTGCTGGAATCCACCGAACATCTGTGTGTAGCACGGAAGACAAAGGTACCCTAACCAAATGTAACCTAACCTATCACAACCAAACGTAAGCTGTCTCAACCTAACATGCCACAAGCTATATTGTCCTCGTCACGAGAGTCGAGCAGGGTATAGAAGAGCAACGTAGGGCGCAGGAATCCACCGAAGGGCAGTGTGCAGCACAGAAGTCAGAACTATCCTATCCTAACTTAACCAAACGTAACATAAACGAACGTAACATATCTCATCCCAACCTACCGAGACCAATATTGCTGCCCTCCCCAGAGCCAAGCAGAACATATTCGTGCAGAGTAGGTCGCAGAAATTCATAGAAATGCAGTGCATAGCACAATGTTAGAAGCTACCCTATCCTAACATAGCCAAACCTAACATAACCGAACGTAGCTTAACTCAACCTAACGTGTCGGGACCGCTACTGCTTGCATTACCAGAGCCAGCAGAGCATACTAGAGCACAGTAGCGTGCAGAAATCTACCGAACAGAAGTTTATACCAACAGAGCCGAAGCTATCCTAACCTAACCCAAACTAGCATACCCTAGCCAAATGTAGTATAACTCATACTCACGCGCCGAGGCGACCATTACGGGCCTCCCGATAGACGAGCAGAGTGTAGTAGAGCAATGTAGAGCGTAGAAATCATCCGAATACTTGTGGATAGCACAAAAGTCACGGTTATGCAATCCTAACGAAGCCAAGCGGAGCACAACCAAAAGAACTTAACATAGCATAACGCGCCTACACCATCATTGCTGACCTCCCATCGCGAAGCAAAACATATTAGAGCGCAGCAGAACGCAGAAAGTCATGGAATACCAGTGTATAGCGCTAGAGTCAAAGGTAACCTATCGCAACCTAGCCGATCCTAACACTGCCAAACGTAATCAAACCCAACCTAACGTGCCGCCGCCGATATTGCTGATCTCCACAAAGCCAAGCGGAACATATTAGGCGAGAGCATGGCGCAGAAATGCATAGAATCGTAGCCTGCAGCAGAAAAGTCAAAGATATCCAAACCCGGACCAGAAAAACATACCGACGCCACTATTACTGGCCACTCCATAGTCGGGCAGATTATAGTAAAGCAATGTAGAGCGCAGAAACCCACAGAATACCAGTGTATAGCACAAAGTCAAATATATGCTGTCCTAGCCTAACCAAACGAAGCATAACCGAATGAACCTAACTCAACCTAACGTGCCTACACCACTATTTCTGACCACCCCATCGCCAAGCAGAGAATACTAGTTCACAGTAGAGCGCAGAAATTCACTGCATGGCTGCGTACAGCACAAGAGTCAGTCGTCCTGTCCATACGAGTCCTAACCTAGGCAAACCAAACCTAGAATAACTAATCCTAACAAGCCGAAAAGTCTATGCTGGCATCGCCAGAGCCAAGCAGAATATGTTTGAGCGCAGTAGACCGCGGAAATCCGCTGAATGGCAGTGTATAGCATAGAAGTCGTATCCACCATGACCAATCGTAACTTAACCTGATCTAGACCAAACGTTACCTAACTAAACCTGTCGTGCCGCGACCGCAATTGCTGGCCTCCACAGAGACGAGTAGAGTATGGTAGTTCAATGCAGCGCGCATAAACCAACCGAATAGCAGTGTACAGCACAAAAGTCGATGCTATCCACCCCTAACCTAACCAATCGCAACGTCACCAAACGAAGCCTAACACAAACTTTCGTGGCTCGACCATTATCGCTGGCCTCCCCAGCGTCGAGCAGAGTATAGTAGAGAACTGTGAAGCGGAGAAAGCCACCAAATAGCAATATATGGCACAAAAGTCAAAGATATCCTTACTTAACCAGACACAAGCGAACTTGACAGAACGTACAATAATTAAACCTAACGTGCCGAGACCTTCATTGCTGGCCTCGACAGAGCGAAGCAGAACATATTAGAGCACAGTAGATCGCCGAAATCAGCCGCTAAGCAGTGTGTAGCACAAGTGACAAAGCTATCATCGTCTGACTTGCAAAACGTTGCGTAACCAAACTTATCATTACACGTCCTGACGTGCCGAGGCCGCTATTGCAGCCATCCCCGGAGCCAAATAGAACATATGACAGGAGAGCAGAGTGCAGAGATACAAAGAGGTGTAGCTCATAACGCAATAGTCGATGTTAACCAATCCCAACTTAATCGTCCGTAACATAACCGAAACTATCATAACTCAACCTAATGTGCCGAGACCACTATTACTAGCGTCCACAGAGCCAATCAGGATATACTAGAACACAGTAGAGCGTAGTAACCCAGCGTATTGCAGTGTATGTCACAAAAGTGGAAGTTATCCTAGCCCAACCTGTCCTAACCTAGCCTAACTAAACGTAGCCTAACACAACCTATTGCACCGACACCACTATTGCTGTCCCAACACAGACGATAAGGGTATAGTAGAGCAATGTGGAGCACAGGAATCCACCGTATAGCGGTGTAAAGCACAAAAGTCAAAGCTATCCTATCCTAACCTGATCTCACTTAATCTAAACACATGTAGCATGACACTGCCTGACGTGCCAAGGACACCATTACTTGCCTCCGCTGAATCCAGCAGAGTATAGTAGAGCTATGTAGATCGTACACATCCACCGAATAGCAGTGTATAGCACAAAGGCCAAATCTATCCTATCGTAGCCTATCGAAACGTAATACACACAAGCGTAACATAACACAACATATGGTGCCGCGAACACTACTGCTGGCGTCCCCGGAGACCAGCTGAATGTGACAGAGCGCAGTAGACCACAGAAGTCCACAGAAGGTTAATGTCAAAGCTACCATCCCCTAAACTAGCCAAACGTAACATAACAACGCGCAACTCATCCCAGCCTAACGCGCCGAGACTACCGCAGCTGACCTCCGCATAGCAAAGCAGAATATTCTAGAGCTCAGTAGAGCGCAGGAATCCGCTGTGTGGTAGTGTGTAGCACAAGAGTCAAAGAAATCCCATCCAAACCTATCCAAACCTAACAGAAACAAGCGTTTTCCTACTCACACTAACGTGCCGCCACCGCTATTGCTGACCTCGCCGTAGCCAAGTAGAACACATTAGAGAATTGTAGGGCGGAGGAATTCACAAAACCTCAGTTCTCAGCAGAAGAGTCAAATACATCCGAACCTAACCCATACTAACATAACCTAAACTAACGAAGACCAACTCAATCCAACATGGCAAGACAGCTATTGCTGGTCTCCCCAGAGTCGGGTAGAGTATAGTAGAGCAATGAAGAGCGGAGATATCCACCGAAAAGCAGTGCATGGCTCAAAAGTCGCAGTTATGCTATCCTAACATAACCAAACGAGACAAATCGAAACGGACCTAACTCAACCTAACGTGCCTGCACCACGATTGCAGACCTCCCAAGGGTAGAGCAGAATATATTAGGGCACAGTAGAGCGCAGAAATCCACCGAGTATCCGAGTATGGCACAAAAGCTAAAGCTATCCTTTCCTAACCTATCAAATCGTAACATAACCAAACTCAACATGACCGAACGTAACATAGCTTAAAGTAACGTGCAGCGACCAATGTATCTGGCCTCCCCAGATTCGAGCAGACGGTAGTAGAGCACTGTAAAGCGAAGAATTCCACCGTATAGCAGTGTATAACACGATAGACAGAGCTATGCCAACCTAACCCAAACTAACGTAACATAACCAATCCTAACCAAACGCAAGCTAGCGAGCCGAGACCCAAATTGCTGGCATCCCCAGATCCAAGGAGTGCATATAAGTGCACAGTAGAGTGCAGAAATCCACCGAATAACAGTGTACAGCACAAAAGTCGAAGCTACACTCTACTAACTTGACCAATCGTAACATAACCAAATGTAGCGTAACACAAACTGAGGTGCAACGAGCACAATTTCTGGCCTGACGAGAACCAGGCCGATTACAGCAGAGAAATATAGGACGATGGAATCTCCAGAATGGCAGTGTATAGCACAAAAGTCAAGGGCATCGTAACCAGACCTAGCCCAATCTAACAGAACCAAGCGTAACATAACAAAACCTAACATGTCGAGGCCATCGTTGCTTGCCTCCCCAGAGCCAAGAAGAATATACTAGGGCACAGAAGTGCGCGGTAATCCGCCGCATTGCAGCGTAACGCACAAAAGAC
>NW_016916640.1:0-625 GCF_001483705.2 Eufriesea mexicana | reverse complement strand
TCTGGCCTGGCCTGACCTTACCATACTTGACATGACATGACTTGACCTGACCTGACCCGACCTGATCTGACCTGACCTGACCTGACCTGTCCAGACTGATCTGACCTGTCACGACTGATCTGACCTGAGCTGACCTGATCTGTCCTGACCTGACCTGACCTTACCTGACATGACCAGTCCTGACTTTAACCGGCCTTACCTGACCTTACCTGTCCTGACTAACCTGACCTGACCTGACTGACCTGAACTGACCGTCCTGACCTGACCTTACCTGACCTGACATGACCTGATCTAACTTGACCTGACTTTGCCTAACCTGGCCTGACATGAACTGACCTGAACTGACTTCATCTGGCCTGACCTGACCATCCCCGACCTTGCCTGGCCTGACCTGACCTGATGTGACCTGACTTGACATGGTCTGCTCCGAATTGAACTGACCTGAACTGACCTGACCTGACCAGACATTATCTGGCCTGGCCTACCATTACCAGACTTGACCTGACCTGACATGACCTGACCTGTCCTGAACTGACATCATCTGACCTGACCCGACCTGGCATGTCCTGAACAGCCCGGGCCTTGCCTGGCCTGACTTGACCTGAGGTGACCTGACATGACATGA
>NW_016916639.1:0-674 GCF_001483705.2 Eufriesea mexicana | reverse complement strand
ATAATTATATTTTCCAGCCAGACACTATGGCATTGCAACGGCTATAGCACGCCAACGGAATTTATTCTCCTTACTTATGCAAGGAGGTTGCCTCACCACGATATTTGTCGAAAATGTCAATAAAATTGAATTTTCCAGCCAGATTCGGTAGCACTTCGACGGGTATAGCACGCCAATAGTATCTTTCCTCCTTACTTAAGCAAGATACTTAGCTCACCACGATATTAGCCGAAATGTCAATAAAATATAATTTTCCATGCAGATTCTATAGCATTGCAATGGCTAAAGCACGCCAATAGAATCCCTCCTCCTCATTTATGCAAAAAAGTTAGCTCAACCCGATATTAGACGACAATGTCAATAAAATTGAATCTTCCAGCCAGATTCTATAGCACTGCAACGGCTACAGCACGCCAATAGTACCTTTCCTCCTTACATATGCAAGAAAGACACCTCACCACGATATCATTCGAAAATGTCAATAAAAGTGGATTTTTCTGCCAGAATCTATTGCGCTACAATGGCCATAGCGCGCCAAAAGCATCCTTCCTCCTTATCTATGCAAGGAGGTTAGCTCACCGCGATATTAACCAAAAATGTCAATAAAATTAAATTTTCGATCCAGCTTCTGTAGCGTTGCAATGGAAATAGCACGACAATAGAATCTTTCCTAC
>NW_016916638.1:0-723 GCF_001483705.2 Eufriesea mexicana | reverse complement strand
CAATTCTAGAGCAATGATTTCATACATCCGCCGCTGCTTGGTGCACTCAACGTTCACAGTGCTGTACTCAGTACATGTACTGTAGCAGATGGAATAATTTGTTCATTGATGACTTAATTCCACAGCATTTCTAGAATGATCAATGCAGATGGCGGTTATGTCTAGAGATATATACAACTTAGTGTACGGTACATAGTACACACACCACCAGAGCACCGTAGGTGTTGGATCAACCAGTTCTCTGTCGATCTATATTCCACAGCAATACTAGAATGAAGAAGGCAGATCAAATGTACTTCAACATATATACAATAGACAATACAGTATATAGGACTGTTGTCATGGCGGTACTGTGAACAATAGATTAGTTTGTACATTTACGATTTAATTTCCAATGGTACTCCGGAATAGTCTTTGTCTGTTACGGTTATGGCTAGAGCTAGTTACAGCTGACAGTACGGCACACAGTACGTACACCAACAGAGCACTCTACGTGTTGGATTATTCTTTTCACAGGTAATTCTCTTTCTGCAGCAATTCTAGAATGATGAGGGACTGATCCATTGTCCCCCGAGACATTAGGATATTAGGAATTTACATCACAGTACTAATTACAGCCATCCTCGTAGTACTGTAGCAGTTGGATACCTTTGTGCATTGATGACGTTAATTCCGAAGGAATTCTAGAATAACGAACGTATATTACAGTTATGGCCAGAGATA
>NW_016916637.1:584-983 GCF_001483705.2 Eufriesea mexicana | reverse complement strand
GCTGACTTCCTTGCATTGGTATGGAGGAAAGATCCGTTCGGAGTGCTATAGCCATTGCAACACAGCAGAATCTGGCTGGAAAATTCAATTTTATTGACATTTTCGAATAATATCGTAGATAGCTAACTTTGTTGCATAAAAAAGGTGTAAAGATTATATTGGCAAGCTATAGCCATTGCAATGCTATAGACTCTGATTGGAAAGTTCAATTTTATTCACATTTTCGACTGAAATCGTGGTGAGCTAGCTTTCTTGCATAAACAAGGAGGAAAGATTATACTGGCAAGCTATAACCATCGCAATGATGTAGAATCTGGACGGAAAATTCAGTTTTATTTGCATTTTCGAATAATATTGTGGTGCGCTACCTTTCTTGCATAAATAAAGAGCAAATATTCT
>NW_016916637.1:0-562 GCF_001483705.2 Eufriesea mexicana | reverse complement strand
TAAACCATTGCAATCATATGGAATGTGCCTGGCAGATTCAATTTTATTGGCATTTTTGACTAATATCGTGGAGAGCTAACTTTCTTGCATAAATAAGGAAGAATGATTCTATTGGCGTGCAATAGCCATTGCAATGCTCTGGAATCTGGCTGGAAAGTATTATTTTATTAACAGTTTCGACTAATATCGTGATTTGCTATCTTTCTTCCATAAACCAGGAGGAAAGATTCTGTTGGCATGCTACAGGCATTGCAATGCTATAGAATCTTGTTCGAAGATTCAATTTTATTTTCATTTTCTACTAATATCGTGGTGAGATATCTTCCTTGCACAAGTTAGGAGGAAAGATCATTTTGGAGTGCAATAGCGATTGCAATGTCATAGAATCTGGCTAATTCAATTTTATTGACAGTTTCGACTCATATCGTGGTGAGCTAAGTTCCTTGCATACGCAAGGAGGAAAAATCCATTTGGAGTGCTATAGCCACTCCAATGCTGAAGAATCTGTCTGGAAAATATAATTTTATTGGCATTTTTGACTAATATCGTGGTGAACTAACAT
>NW_016916636.1:0-8785 GCF_001483705.2 Eufriesea mexicana | reverse complement strand
AGCGCCAAGGAGAGCACATTAGTGCTCATTAGAGCGCAGAATCCCACCGAATAGCAGTGAATAGCACAAAGGTCAGAGGAGCCTATTCTAACCTCACCAAACGTAACACATTCAAACGAAGCCTAAATCAACCTATCATTACGAGACAACTATTGCTGACCTCCACAGAGACAAGTAGAGTGCACTAGAGCACAGTGGATCGTAGCAATAATCCGCACTGCAGTGAAAAGCATATAAGTGAAAGATACCCTATCACAGCATGACCTAACCTAACCTACACAAACGTAGCGTAGCTCAACAGAGCGGGCCGGGACCACTCCTGCCTGACCCTAGAGAGCCAAGCAGAATACAGTGGAGCACAGTAGATCACAGGACCCCGCCTGATAATAGTATTCAACACGAAAGTCGAAGCCATCGTGACCAAACAAAAGATAACATAACCTAATCAAACGTAGCCTAATTCCGCATAACGTGGCACGAATATTGCTGGCCTCCCCAGGGCCAAGCAGATTATAGCAGAGCACAGTCGAGTGCAAAAATCCTTCGAATAGCAGAGAACAGCACGAAAGCCGTATGTAACCCTGCATAACCTGACCTAACCTAACCTAACCGAACGTAGATGGTCTCAAGAAAACATGCTGCAACCGTCCCTCCTTGCCTCCCTATAGACAAGCAGAATGTGGTAGAGCACAGCAGAGCACAGAAATACAACGAATAGCAGTGCATAGCACGGAAGGCAAAGCCATACTAACCAAACTTAACCAAACCTAATCTAGCAGAAGGTAAACTAACTGAACATCATGTGCCGAGACTACTATTGCTGGCCTACACAGACCCAACCAGAAAGTATTGAAACGTAGTAGAGCCCAGGAGTTCGCGGATAGGAGTGTATAGCACAAAGGTCTACACCATCATATACCAACCTCCCAAACGTAACATCACCGAACGTACCATACTTCATCCTAACGTGACGAGACCACCATTGCTGGCCTCCCCGGAGCCAAGAAGAAGATACTAAGGCACAGCATAGCGCAGAGATCCACCGTATATAAACGTAGTCTAACTCAGCATAACCTGCCGCGGCCGCTATTGATGGCGTTCCTAGAGCCACGAGGAGCACAATAGAGCTCATTAGATCGCAGGCATACAACGAATAGCAGTGTACAGCACAAAAGTCAAGGTAGAAAATTCTATCCTAGCCAAATATAACACAACCAAACGGAGCCCAACCCAACCTAACCCAAAGGGACCGCTATTGCTGGCCTCCATAGAAACAAGCAGAATTTACCAGAGCACAGTATAGCGCAGAAATCCACCGCCTTGCAGTGAATAGCACAAAAACCGGAAATACCCTTGCATAAATAGTCCTAACCTAGCATAATTGAACGTTGTATATCTCAACATAACTTGCAGCGACCACTTTTCCTGGCCTCCCCATGGACAAGCAGAATGTGTTAGAAAACAGTAGATGACAGGAATGCACCGAGTAGCAGTGAACAGCACCAAAGTCAGAGCCAAGCTTAACCAAACCTAGCCTAACGGAACGTAAACTAACCCAAACTAACGTGCCGCGACCGCTATTGCTCTCCTCCCCTGAGTCGAGCAGAGTAGAGTAGAGCAATGTTGAGCGCAGAAATCCACCGAATAGCAGTGTATAGCACAGAAGTCGACGATATCCCAACCTAACCTGACCTAACCTAACCATACCAAACGTAGTGTAACTCGACATAACGTGTTGCGACAGCTATTGATGTGCTTCGTAGAGCTAAGCAGAGCATTAGGGCACATGAGAGCGCAGATATCCACGGAAACTCAGTGTACAGCACAAAAGTCAAAGTAGCCTTCCCAAACATAGCCAAACGCATCGTAACCAATCGAAACCTAACGCAACCTAACAGCACGAGGCCACTGCTGTTTGTCACCACAGATGCAAACCGAATGTACTAGGGAGGAGCTGTGTGCAGAAATCCACCTCATTGTGGTGAATGGCACAAGGGTCGAAGATATCCTAACCTAACCAACCTAACCAAAGGTAGCATCTCTCAAAATTTCGTGCCGCGTCCACTGTTCCTGGCTGCCCCTTAGCCTAGCAGAATGTAGTGGAGCAAAGTCGATCATAGAAACCCACCGAGTAACAGGGTATAGAGCGAAAGGCGTAGCTTTCCTTACCAAATGTAGCCACACCTAGCTTAACCAAACGTAACACAACTCAACGTAACGTGCTAAGACAACTATTGCTGGCATCCCCAGAGTTGAGCAGGACTTACTAAAGGACATTGGGGCACAGAAGTCCGTGGAATCGCAGTGTACAAAACAAAAGTGGTATCTATCCTTACCTAACCCAATGTAACATATCCTTACCAAACGTAGTTTTCCTCAAAGTAACGTGCCGCGGCCCCTATTGCTGGCCTCCGCAACGCCACGCAGAATGTAGTAGAGTGCAGTCGGGCGCAGAAATCCTCCGATAAACAGTGTATAACACGAGAGTCAAAGATATCCCTACCGACACCAGCCCAACCTAAACTAATCAAACGTAACCTAACTAAACCCAACGTGCCGAGGGCAACATTTCTGGCGTTCCTAGGGCTAAGCATAATATAGTAGAGCACAGTAAATTGCAGAAATACTCCGAATGGCAGTGTATGGCACGAAAGTCTAAGTTAACCTGACTGAACTTAACCTCTCCTAACCTAGCCAAGTGAAAACTTACACTACCTAACGTACCGCGACTTCTATTGCTGGCCTCCGCAGAACCAAGCAGGAAATATTGGAACAAAGTGGAGCGCAGAGATCCACCGAATAGCAGTGTATAGCACAAAGGTCAAAGTAGCCTATCCAAACATAGCGAAACGTAACGTAACCAAACGTAACCAAGCTCAACCTGACAGGACGAGACCACAATTTCTGGCCTCCACAGAGGCAAGCCGAATGTACTAGGGAGCAGTTGTGCGCAGGAATAAGCCACATTGTAGTAAATGGCACAAGAGCCGAAGGTATACTACCCTAACCTAACCAAACGTAGCACAACTTAACCTAATATGACTTCCACAGAGACAAGCAGAATGAACTACGGCACAGTATATCACAGAAATCCACCGAAAAGCAGTTTAAAGCACAAAAGTCAAGGTAGCATATCCTAACCGAGCCAAACGTGACATGTCCAAACGTAACATAACTATGCCTAGCTTGACGAGAACACCATTGCTCGCCTCCACAGAGACAAAAGGAATGTGCCAGAGCACAGCATAGCGCTGAAATCCACCGCATTGCAGTGAATAGCACAAAAGTTGAAGATATCCTAGCATAATCTGACCTAACCTAACGTAACCAAGCGTATGGTGACTCAACAGAGCGAGCCGCGGCCACTGCTGCCGGACTCCAAAGTGCCAAGCAGAATTCATCAGAGCACATACGATCACAGAATCCCGCTTGAGAATAGTGTATTGCACGAAAGTCGAAGCCATCATAACCAAACACAGCCTATCATAACATAATCAAGCGTAGCCTAACTCAACGTAGCGTGCCCTGACAATTTCTGTCCTCCACAGCGCCAAGTAGAATATAGTAGATCACAGTCGAGTGAAGAAATCTTCCGAACAGCAGTGCAAGGCACGAATGTCAAAGAAAACCTGACCGAGCTTGACGGAGCCAAGCCTAATCGAAAGCAACATAACTCAACCTAACATGCCGAGGTCACTATTGCTGGCCTCCCCAGAGCCAAGCGGAAAATATTAGAGGTCAGTGGAGCGCAGAAATTTGCGGACAGCAGGGTACAGCACCAATGTCAGAGCAACCCTATCTCAATATATCCAATCTTAACATAACCGAACATAACATATCTCAACCTAACGTACCCCGACCTCTATTTCTGGCCTCTACACAGTCGAGCAGAACTTACTACAGGAGTGTAGGGAGCAAAGGTCCATAGAAACGCAGTGTATAGCACAAGAGTCATATCTATCCAGACCAAACCCATGTTAACGTAACATAACCAAACATAGCATACCTCAACATATCTTGCCTCGACCATTATTGCTGGCCTCTCCTGGGCCACGCAGAATGCAGTAGAGTGCAGTGGAGCGTGGAAGTCTATCGAAGGACGGTGTATGAAACGAAAGTCAAAGCTACTCTTACCGAACTTATCCCAACCAAAGCTAACCAAACGTAACATACCTCAACCTAAAGTGCCGAGACTAATATTGCTGGACTCCACAGGCACAAACAGAAAATATTAGACGCAGTAGAGCGCAAAAATCCACGGATTAGGGTGTACAGCACGAAAGTCATAACTTTCCTGACCAAACATAGCATAACCTAACTTAATGTAGCGTAACGTCCCACGAACACTATTGCTGGCCTCCCCTGAGTAAAGCAGAGTATAGTAGAGCAATGTTGAGCGCAAACATGCACAGAATGGCAGCGTACGGCACAAATTTTCAGGATGCCCAAACCAAACCTGGCATAACCTAACCTAACTAAACGTAACATAACTCACTATAACGTGCGGCGGCCGCTACTGATGGCCTGCGTAGTGTCTAGCAGATCATATTAGAGCACATCAGACAGCAGAAATACGCCGAATACCATTGAATGGCACAAAAGTCTAAGCTATACTGTACTAACACAATCAAACTTGTCATAAGCAAACGTAATCCAAGTGAACCTAACGTGCCTAGACCAGAACTGCTGGCCTCCCCAGAGAATAGCATAGTGTACCAGAGCACAGTGTATCGCAGGAATCCACCGTACTGCAGTGAATAGCACAAAAGCTCTAGATATCGTTGCACAATCTGCCCTAACCTAGCCTAAGCAAAAGTATTATAGATCAACATATCGTGCAGCGACCACTGCTCCTGACCTACCCGTAGCCAAGCAGAATGTAGAAGAGCACAGTGGATCACAGAAATTCACCGAATAGCAGTGTGAAGCACAAAAGATATAGTAGTCTGTACTAACCTAGACATGCGTAACATATCCAATTAAGCCTAACTAAATCTAACATGACAAGACAATTATTGATGTCCTCCACAGAGACAAGTAGAGTATACTAGAGCAGAGAAGTTGGCAGAAATCCCCCGCTTTGCGGCGAATAGCACAAAAGTCGAAGACAACCTAACATAGCCTGACTTACCCTAACCTAATCGAACGTAGCGTAACTCAACAGAGCGTGCAGGGACCACCGATGCCGTGCTCCACAGGGCCAAGCAGAATACGGTAGAGCACAGTAGATCACAGGAACCCGTCCGGAAATAGTGTATGGCGCGAGAGACGGAGCCACCCTTACCAAACATAACCTGACATAACATAATGGAACGAAGGCTAACACAACATAACGGGCAGCGACAATTGCAGTCTTCCACAGAGCCAAACAGAATGTACCATGGCAGAGCATATCACAGAAATACACCGCACATCAATGTTCAGCACGAAAGTAGATCTGCTTACCAAACGTAGCCAAACCAGACATAACCATCCGTAACGTAACACAACATAGCGTGCCGCGGCCACTATTGCTCGCCCCTAGAATCGAGCAGAGTATAGTGGAGTAATGTAAACCTAACCTAACCTAACCTTTGCCCAACCTAACCCAAGCGTAGTGTAACTAAGCATAGCGCGACGAGACGGAAATCGCTGGATTCCCAGAGCCAAGCAGAGCAAAATAAAGCGCATTTGAGCGCAGAA
Source organism: Eufriesea mexicana (assembly GCF_001483705.2). NCBI lineage: Eukaryota > Metazoa > Arthropoda > Insecta > Hymenoptera > Apidae > Eufriesea > Eufriesea mexicana. Next base: position 3,103 of record NW_016916636.1, on the reverse strand, counting down.
GTCCACCGAATAGCAGCTAATAGCACAAATGTCAAAGTAGCCTATCCTTAACCAGCCAAACGTAACACATTCGAACGTAGTCTAACACAACCTACCACGATGGGACCACTATTACTGGCTTCCACAGAGACAAGCAGAATGTAGTAGGGCACGGTAGATCACAGAAATCCACCGAAAACAGTGTATAGCACGAAAGTAGAAGTGATCCTAACCAAACGTAGCCTAACCTAACCTAGCCAATAGTAACATAACACAACCTAACGTGCCACGGCCGCCATTGCTCGCCCCTGGAGTCGAGCAGAGTATAGTAGAGTAATGTAGAGCGCGGAAATCCACAGAAAAGCAGTGTATAGCACACAAGTCGAAGATGTCCAAACACAACCTGACCAAACATAACCTAAGGAAACGTAGCGTAGCTAAACGTATCGTGCCGCGAGCGCTGCTCCTTGCCTCCCCTGGGCCAAGAAGAATGAAGCAGAGCACAGGAGATCACAGAAATCGGACGAATAGCTGCGTATATCATGGATAGCTAGTGCTATCCTAACGAAACTTAACGTAACCTAACCTAACGTAACGTAACTCAACCTAACGTGCCACGGCCACAATTGCTCGCCACTCCAGTGTCGAGCAGAGTATAATAGAGCATTGTAGAGCGCAGAAATCCACCACATTTCAGTGTACAGCACAAACGTCAAAGAAGTCCTAACCGAACCTTCCTGACCTAACTTAACGAAACGTAACGTAGCTCACCCTAACGTGCCGAGACCACTGTCGTTGGGCACCGCAGAGCAAAGCAGATTGTACCACAGCCAAGTAGAGCTCAGTAATCTACCGAATATCGGTGTACTGCACGAGAGTCGAATCGAACCTGAACAAACTTAACATAACCTAACCTAACCAAATGTAACCTAACACAACGTCACGCTCCACGCACACTATTTCCCGCCTCCGCAGAGTCAAGCAGGGTATAGTAGAGCAATGTAGCGCGCAGGACTCCACCGAATATCAGTGTATAGCACAAAAGTCAAAGCCATCCTAAGCGAACATAGCCAAACGTAACCTAACGGAACGCAGCCTAACTCGAAGTAACGTGCAGCGACCGCTATTTCTCGCCCCCCCACCCACAGTCGGACAGGGTATGGTAGAGAAATGTAGAGCGCAGAAATCCACCGAATTGAAGTGTATGTTACATAAACCGTGGATACCATTACCTAACCTGGCCTAACCAAACCTGATCAAACGTAGCACAACTGAACATAACGTGACGCGACCACTGCTCCTGGCCTCCCCATGGCCAAACAGAATGTGGTAGAGCACAGTAAATCACAGAAATACACCGAATAACGGTGTATAGAACGAAAGTCAATGCTATCCTGACCATACTTAACCTAACCTAACCTAATCAAGCGTAACCTAACTCATACTAACGTGCCACGATGGCTATTGCTCGCCTGCTCATAGTCGAGCAGAGTATAGTAGAGCAATGTAGAGCGCGGGCATCGTCCGAATAACAGCGCATGGAACAAAACTCTAAGCTATACTATGTATATTAGAGCAATGTAGAGCGCAGAAGACCGCCGACATGCTGCGCAGGGCGCAAAAGTCAATGCTACCCTCTCCTATCCTAACCAAACGTAACAAAACCGAACGTGGCATAAATTAACATAACGTGCCGGCGCCTCTATTTCCGGCCTCCCCGTAGTCGAGAGGAGTAGTAGAGCATTCTAGAGAGTAGAAATACACCGAAAAACAATGTGTAGCACAAAAGTCAAAGATATTCCGACCAAACCTGGCCTTACCTGGGATAACAATATGTAGCCTAATTAAACATAACACGCCGATGCCTTTATTGCTGGCGTGCCCAGAGCCAAGCTGCAAATAGACGAGCACAGCGGGGTGCAGGAATACGCCGAATAGCAGTGTATAGCGCAAAAGTCATGGTTAGTCCCTCCTAACCTATCCAATCGTAACGTAACCGAACGTAACTAAACTCAACCTAACGTGAAGCGACAACTACTGCTCTCCTGTCCAGAACCACGCAGAACATACTGGAGCACAATGGAGCGGAGAAATCCACCGCAATCCAGTGAACAGTGCCCAAAAGTCAAAGCTATCCGTCCCTACCCTAACCAAACCTAACACGACCAAACGTAACCTAACTCAGCCTTTCGTGCCACGACCGCTATTTCTGGCATCCCCAGAGCTGAGCAGAGTGTAGCAGAGCATTGTAGGGTGCAGAAATCCACCGAATATCCGTGTATTGCTGAAAAGCCAAAGCTGTCCTGTCCAAACCGATCCAAGCGTGGTATAACCAAACGTATCCTAACTTACCGAAAGTGCCGAGGCCGCTATTGCTGGAACCTCAGAGCCAAGCAGGATATACCAGAGCACAGTGGACCATAGAAGGCCACAAAGTAGCAGCGTATTATTACAAAGGACAAATATGTCCTAACCTAACCTGGCGTAACCTAACCTAACCAAACGTGGACTAACTAGACCTAACGAGCCGAGACAACTATTTCTTGCCCCTCCAAGGCCAAACAGAAAATACTTGAGGACAGTGGAGCGCCGACGTCCTAGGAAAAGCAGTGTATAGCTCAAAGGTCACAGACATCGTAATCAAACCTGGCCAAACCTAGCCTAACCAAACGTAGCCTGACCTAACATATCGTTTCACGACCACCATTGCTGGCTACCTCAGGTTCCAGCAGAATGCGGCAGAGCAATGTAGAGCGCAGGTATCCAGCAGTGCATAGCACAAAAGCCGAAGCGAACACAGCCTTTCCCAAACAAATCTAACCAATCCAAACGTAACTTATCTCTACCTAACGCGGCGCGGCCACTGTTTCTTTTCGCCTCAGATCAAAGCAGAGCAAACTTGATTACAGTAGAGCGCAGAGAACCAACGAATAGCAGTGTGTAGCGAAAAGTCACAGCTGTCCTTGCCTAACCCAACCATACACAGCATATCCAAACGAAACGCAACTCCACCTAACAGCCATACATCACTACTGCTGCCCTTCCTAGAGCCAAGCTGAAAAAGTCAGGTTACAGTCGAACGCCGAAATCTACCGTATAGCAGTGCATATCACAAAAGTCAAAG
>NW_016916635.1:0-549 GCF_001483705.2 Eufriesea mexicana | reverse complement strand
CCTCCTTATTTGTGCAAGAAAATTAGCTCACCAGGGTATTAGTTAAAAATGTAAATAAAATTGAATTTTCCAACCAGATTCTACAGCATTGCAATGGCTATAATAGGCCAATAGAATTCTCTCTCCTTATGTATACAAGGGAGATGCCTCACCACGATATTAGTCGAAAATAACAATATAATTGAATTTTCCTGGCAGATTCTATAGCATTGCAATGGCAATAGCACGCCAATAGAATCTTTCATCCTTATCTATGCAATAAAATTAGCTCACCACGATATTAGACGAAAATGTAAATAAAATTGAATTTTCCAACCAGATTCTACAGCATTGCAATGGCTATAATAGGCCAATAGAATTCTCTCTCCTTATGTATACAAGGGAGATGCCTCACCACGATATTAGTCGAAAATGTCGACATAATTGAGTTTTCCTGCCTGATTCTATTGCATTGCAATGGCTACAGCACGCCAATAGAATCTTTCATCCTTATCTATGCAATAAAATTAGCTCACCACGATATTAGACGAAAATGTAAATAAAATTGAA
>NW_016916634.1:0-250 GCF_001483705.2 Eufriesea mexicana | reverse complement strand
CAAGTACAGCCATCTACTTGCCAGAGAATAGGTCTATGCAGGATCTATAATCTGTTATAGCTTTAAGAACAGATCGCCTGGCGCCTTCAATCCAATGGCAAGTACAGCCATCTACTTGCCGGGGAATAGGTCTACTCAAAGTCTATAATCTGTTATAGCTTGGTTAATAGGTCGCCAAACGTCTGGGACCAATGGCAAGTACAGCCATCTACTTGCCAGAGAATATTTCTATTCAAAATCTAGAACCTGT
>NW_016916633.1:0-596 GCF_001483705.2 Eufriesea mexicana | reverse complement strand
CGGAGTTTGACGGCTGAAAAAATGCAGATCCCGTGGTCCGATTTTTTAGATTTTTTAGCCACAAGTAGCTTGAGTCACACGTAGCTTGAAGCCTAAAGAACGTAAAAAAGCTAAAAAATCCGCATTCGAAAATGTGGTCAAAATCGGACACCCCGATGTATCCATCGTGGGCGTCGAAAATGGGCAAAAATCGGATGGGTTAAAAAAAATGGATTTTTTAAGCCCATTTTTTAGAGCATTCCCTGACGAGTTTTTTGACGTATAAAACGTTTAAAAAAGTCGAAGGGTAGACCGGCGATGCGTTTCCAAAGTCTGCAAAATCGACTCGAAGATCCTCGGAGTTTGACGGCTGAAAGAAGGCAGATCCCGTGGTCCGATTTTTTAGATTTTTTAGCCACAAGTAGCTTCAGGCCTAAAGAACGTAAAAAAGCTAAAAAATCCGCTTTTCGAAAATGTGGTCAAAATCGGACACCCCGATGTATCCATCGTGGGCTTCGAAAATGGGCAAAAATCGGATGGGTTAAAAAAAAATAGATTTTTAAGCCCATTTTTTAGAGCATTCCCTGACGAGTTTTTTGACGTATAAAACGTTTAAA
>NW_016916632.1:0-4253 GCF_001483705.2 Eufriesea mexicana | reverse complement strand
TACAAGAGTATAGCATCGGATTTTGTGATATACACTGTCTTCGTAGGATTTCTGCGCTATACAGTGCTCTAATATGCACCGCTTGGCTCTGGGGATGGCAACAATAGTGGTCGAGTCAAGTCACTTCAAGTCATGTTTTGTTAGGCTACGTTGCGTTTGGTAACGTTAGTTTGGTTTAGGTGAGGATGGCTTTGACTTTCCTGTTATACCCTGCGTTTCTATTAATTTCTGCCTCCCACTCTACTATAATATTTTCTGCTCGGCTCCGTGGAGGCCACCAATAAATGTCTCGGCACGTTAGATTTCAGTTACGTTCAGTCAATATAGGTTACGACAAGTTCGGTCAGCATGGCTATGTCGTTCGTGTTACACACTGTTATTCGGTGCATATCGGCGCTCTACTCTTATCTACAACCATCTTCTTGGCCTTGGGCAGGCCAGCATTTACGGTCGCAGCACGCTATGCGGCGAGGGCAACAATAGTGGTGGCGGCATGTTGGGCTTAGTTTGGTTACGTTTGGTAGAGATACGATTGGTTAGGTTTGGGCACGCTTGTCCTCTGGGCTGCGCACTTCCATGCACTTACACTCTCTTCTTGTTTGCGGGGACTCCAGGAATAGTGGTCGCGGCAAGTTAGGTTGAGCCATGTTCCGTTTGGGCAGGTAAGGTTTGGTCAGCCTAGTATCGGATATCTTCTACTCTTGTGCTGTACACTACTATTCGGCGGATTTCTGCGATCCACAATGCTCTAATATGCTCTGCGCTGCTCTGGGGATGCCAACACTAGCGGTATCAGCACGTTAGGTTGGGTGAGGCTACGTTTCGTCAGGCGACGTTTGTCTGGGATAGGTTTCTCTCTGGGTTAGCATTGACGTCCGTGTTATAAACAGCTATTCGGTAGATTTCAGAGTCCTAGTGTGCCCTAGTATGTTCTGCTATACCGTGGGTACGTGTGCAATAGTGGTGTAGGCACGCTAGAATGAGTTAGGTTACGTTCGGTTGTGTTATGTTTGGATATGTTAGGCCAGGATAGCTTAGACTTTTGTGCTATGCACAGCGATTCGGTCGATTTCTGCATTCTACTATGCTCTAGAATGTTCTGTTAGATTCTGGGGCGGCCAGCAATAGAGGTCCCGGGTCGATAGGTTCAGTTATGTTATGTTTGTTTATGTTTCTGTTGGATTTGGTCAGGAGAGGATAGCTTTGACACTAGAGCTACAGTCTGTTACTAGGTGGAATTTTTCACCCAACAGTGCTTTAATATTTTGATCTAGGCTCTGGGAACGCCGGAAACAGTGGTCTCGGCACGTTCTGTTTAGTCTGGTTACGTACGGTTATGTTAGGCTAGGCAGTGTTTGGTCAGGATAGATTCAACTTTTGTGCTGAACCCTGTTATTCGGTGTATTTCTGCGACCTATTGTGCTCTAGTATGAAGTGCTGGGCTCCGGGGAGGGCAGCAATAGCGGTCCCGGCACGTTAGGTTGAGTTACGCTATGTTTGGTTATGCCCAGTTTGTTTGGGTTACGTTTGGAAGCTTATGCGTTCCTGAATTACACTGCGATTCTATGGGTTTCTGCGTTCCGCTCTCCACTAACATGTTCTGCTTGGCTCTGGGTTGGCTAGCAATACAGGTCGCGGCACGTTATGTTTAGATATGTTACGTTCTGTTATGTTACTGTTGGATAGGTTGGGAGAGGACTGCTTTGACTTTAGTGCCAAAGTCCGCTACTAGGTGGACTTCAGCGCCATACAGTGATCGAATGCTTTCAGTTTGGCTCTGTGAATGACAGCAATTGTGGCCTCTGCACGTAGCGCAGAGTCTGGAAACGTTCGCTAAGTCTGGGTCAGGCGTAGCTTTGTCATGGTAGCTTCAACTATTGTGCTGTACACCGGTATTCGGTGGACTTCTGCGCCCTACTGTGCTCTGATATGTCCTGCTTGTCTCTGGGGACGGCTGCAATAGCGGTCTCGGTACGTAAGGTTCAGTTACGCCATGTTGCCCATGTTCTGCTCGTTTGGGTTAGGATTGGGTAGCTTTGACTTCTCTGATATACACTGCGATTCTATGGACCTTTTCGTTCTACTGCCCACTAGCGTGTTCCGCCTGTCACTGGGGATGAAGGCAATAGTGGCTGCGGCACGTTAGTTTGTGTTTGGTTGTGTTTGTTTATCCTACGATCGGTTAGTTTAGGAGGGGATAGCTTTAAGGTTAGTGCTATTGTCTGCTATTTCATGGATTTCTGCGCTCTACAGAGCTCTAATATTTTCAGCTTGGCTCGGGGAAGGCCAGCAATAGTAGCCACGGGACGTTATTTTGAGTCAGGTTACGTTCGGCTAGGTTGGGCTTGGCTAAGCTTGGATACGATAGCTACCACTATTTTGCTGTACGCTGCTATTCGGTGGACTTCTGCGATCTACTGTGATCTAGTACTTCCTGCTTGGATTTGGGGAGGGCAGCAATAGCGGTTTTGGCAGGTTAAATTGTGTTATACTAAGTTTGTCTATGCCCTGTTCTTTGGGTTAGGCTTAAGTAGCTATGACTTTTCTGGTGAACACAGCGATTCTATGGGTTCCTGCATTGTACCCGCCACTTTTTTGTTTCGCTTGTCTCCGTGGAGGCCAGCAGTAGTGGTCTCGGCAGTTTACTTTGAGTCAGCTTACGTTCGGTAAGGTTGGCTTACGCTAAGTTTGGAAAGGATAGCTTTAATTTAATTACTGTACTCTTCTATTTGGCGGATTCCTGCGCTCTATGGCGCCCCAATATCTGCAGCTTGGCTCTAGGGAGGCCAGTAATAGTGGACTCAGCACGTTATGTTGAACCACTTTACGCTCGGTTAGGTCGGGTTAGGCTAAGTTTGGTAAGGATAGCTTTAGCTTTCTTGCTATACATCGCTATTCGTTGAATTTCTGCCCACTGCTTTGCTCAAGCATGACCTGTTTGGCTCTGGGAATGGTAGCAATAGCGGCCTCGGCAAGATAGTTTGAGCTATGCCATGTTTGCTTATGTTCTGTTCGTATGGATTAGGTTTGTGTAACTATGACTTTTCTGATATGCAATGCGAGTCTATGGATTCCTGCGTTGCACTCTCCACTAGTGTGTTCTGCTTGGCTCTGTGGAGACCAGCAGTAGTTGTGACGGCACGTTTTGTTGAGTTAGGTTACGTTTGGTAATGTTACCGATGGTTAGGCTAGTAGAGGATGGCTTGGATTTTGTGCTATAGTCTGCTATTAGCATGACTACTGCTGCCTACAATGCTTTAATTCTTTAGCTTGCATCTGGAAAGGCCATCAATTGTGGTCTCGGCACGCTATGTTGTGTCAGGCTACGTTAGGTTTGGTTGGCTTGGGCTAAGTTCGGTAAGAACAGCTATAACTTTTGTTCTTTATACAGTCACTCGGTGGATCTCTGCGAACTATTGGGTTAAGTAATGTTTGGTCAGAATAGTTTTAACTTTTGAGCTTTACGCTGCTGTTAAGTGGATTTCTGCGCTCAACTATGCTCTAGGATGTCCTGTTTTTCTCTGGGAGCATCAATAGCGGTCTTGGCACGTTTGGTAGGGTTATGCTATGTTTGGCTATGTTCAGTTTGTCTGGGTTAGGCTCGGGTAGCTTTGACTTCTCTGATGTACACTGCGATCGTATGCATTCCTGTGCTCTACTCTCCACTAATATGTTAGGTTGTCCTAGGTTTGGTTTGGCCGTGTTGTGATTAGTTATGTTAGGAGGGGCCAGATTCGTCTTTAGTGCTGTATTCCGCTACTAGGTCGATTTCTGCGCCATACGGTACTCTAATTCTTTCTGCTTGGCTCTGGGAAGGTCAGAAATAATGGTCTCGGCACGTTACGTTTGGACGTGTTACGTTCGTGTACGCTGGTACAGGCTAAGTATCGAGAGGACAGCTCCAACTCTTCTGCTGAACACTGCTATTCGTTGGATTTCTGTGCTCTACTGTGCTCTAGTATGCCCTGCTTTGCCCTGGGGAGGGCAACAATAGCGGTCTCGGCACTTTAAGTTGAGTCAGGCAAAGTTTGCATATTTTCCGTTGGTTCGGGTTAGGATTGGGTAGATTTGATTTTTCTGATATACACAGCGGTTAACTGCATCTTTGTGTCCTGCTTTCCACTAATGTGTTTCGTTTGACTCTGGCTAGGCCAGCAATAGTGGCCGCGGCACTTTAGGTTGATTTTGGTTGCGAGGGGATATCTTTGAATTTAGTGCCATGGTCTGCTATTAGGAGAACTTCTGCTCCCTAC
>NW_016916631.1:0-536 GCF_001483705.2 Eufriesea mexicana | reverse complement strand
TTTTGAATAGACCTATTCCCAGGCAAGTAGATGGCATTGCTTGAGATTGGATTGAAGGCGTTAGACCATCTGTTCACCAAGCTATAGCGGATTATAGATTTTGAATAGATCTATCTCTGGCATGAAGATGACTGTTCTTGCCATTGGATTGAAGGCGTTAGGCCATCTATTCACCAAGCTATAACATGTTAGAGATTTTGAATAGACCGATTCTCTGACGAGTAGATGGCTGTACTTGCCATTGGATTGAACGCGTTAGGCGATCTATTCACGAAGCTATGACGGATTATACATTTTGAATATATGTATTCTCTGGCAAGTAGATGGCTGTACTTGCCATTGGATTGAAGGCGTTAGGCGATCTATTCACCAAGCTATAACAGTTAATAGATTTTGAACAGACCAATTCCCTGGCATGAAGACGTCTGAACTAGCCATTGGTTGAAGACGTTAGGCGACCTATTCTCCAAGCGATAACCGATTATAGATCTTGAATAGGCCTATTCTCTGGCAAGTAGATTGCTGTGTTTGCCATT
>NW_016916630.1:0-240 GCF_001483705.2 Eufriesea mexicana | reverse complement strand
TGGTTGAAGACGTTAGGCGACCTATTCTCCAAGCTATAACGGATTATAGATTTTGAATATACCAATTCCCTGGCAAGTAAATTGCTGTACTTGCCATTGTATTGAAGGCGATAGGCGATCTATTCACCAAGCTATAACAGATTTTAGATTTTGAATAGACATATTCTCTGGCAATTTGATTTCTGTACTTGCCATTGGATTGAAGGCGTTAGGCGATCTATTCACCATGCTATAGCAGGT
>NW_016916629.1:0-5573 GCF_001483705.2 Eufriesea mexicana | reverse complement strand
TTCAGGTCAGTTCACTTCAGATCATGACATGTCATGTCAGGTCAGGTCAGGTCAGGTCAAGTCTGGTCAGGTCAGGTCAGGTCAGTACAGGTCAGGTGATGTCAGGTCTGGTCAGGTCTGGTAAGGTCAGGTCTGGTCAGGTCAGGTCAGGTCAGTACAGGTCAGGTCATGTCAGCTCAGGTTAGGTCTGGTAAGGTCAGGTCAGGTCTGGTAAGGTCAGGTCTGGTCAGGTCAGGTCAGTTCAGGTCAGTTCAGGTCTGGCCATGTCAGCCAAGGTCAGGTCAAGTCAGGTAAGGTCATGTCATGTCAGGTCCGGTCAGGTCAGGTCAGGTCAGTACAGGTCAGGTCATGTCAGATCAGGTCAGGTCAGGTCAGGACAGGTCTGGTCAGCACAGGTCATGTCAGGTCATGTCAGATGATGTCAGTTCAGGTCAGTTCAGGTCTGGCCATGTCAGCCAAGGTCAGGTCAAGTCAGGTAAGGTCATGTCATGTCAGGTCCGGTCAGGTCAGGTCAGGTCAGGTCAGGTCAGGTCAGGTCAGGACAGGTAAGGTCAGGCCAGGTCAGGTCAGGTATGGTCAGGACAGGCCAGGCAAGGTCGGGTCTGGTGAGGTCAGGGCAGGGCAGGTAAGGTCAGGTCAGGTGGGGAGAGGACAGGTCAGGCCCGGCCAGGTCAGGTCAGGTATGGTCAGGACAGGCCAGGCAAGGTCGGGTCTGGTGAGGTCAGGGCAGGGCAGGTAAGGTCAGGTCAGGTGGGGAGAGGACAGGTCAGGCCCGGCCAGGTCAGGTCAGGTATGGTCAGGACAGGCCAGGCAAGGTCGGGTCTGGTGAGGTCAGGGCAGGGCAGGTAAGGTCAGGTCAGGTGGGGAGAGGACAGGTCAGGCCCGGCCAGGTCAGGTCAGGTATGGTCAGGACAGGCCAGGCAAGGTCGGGTCTGGTGAGGTCAGGGCAGGGCAGGTAAGGTCAGGTCAGGTGGGGAGAGGACAGGTCAGGCCCGGCCAGGTCAGGTCAGGTATGGTCAGGACAGGCCAGGCAAGGTCGGGTCTGGTGAGGTCAGGGCAGGGCAGGTAAGGTCAGGTCAGGTGGGGAGAGGACAGGTCAGGCCCGGCCAGGTCAGGTCAGGTATGGTCAGGACAGGCCAGGCAAGGTCGGGTCTGGTGAGGTCAGGGCAGGGCAGGTAAGGTCAGGTCAGGTGGGGAGAGGACAGGTCAGGCCCGGCCAGGTCAGGTCAGGTATGGTCAGGACAGGCCAGGCAAGGTCGGGTCTGGTGAGGTCAGGGCAGGGCAGGTAAGGTCAGGTCAGGTGGGGAGAGGACAGGTCAGGCCCGGCCAGGTCAGGTCAGGTATGGTCAGGACAGGCCAGGCAAGGTCGGGTCTGGTGAGGTCAGGGCAGGGCAGGTAAGGTCAGGTCAGGTGGGGAGAGGACAGGTCAGGCCCGGCCAGGTCAGGTCAGGTATGGTCAGGACAGGCCAGGCAAGGTCGGGTCTGGTGAGGTCAGGGCAGGGCAGGTAAGGTCAGGTCAGGTGGGGAGAGGACAGGTCAGGCCCGGCCAGGTCAGGTCAGGTATGGTCAGGACAGGCCAGGCAAGGTCGGGTCTGGTGAGGTCAGGGCAGGGCAGGTAAGGTCAGGTCAGGTGGGGAGAGGACAGGTCAGGCCCGGCCAGGTCAGGTCAGGTATGGTCAGGACAGGCCAGGCAAGGTCGGGTCTGGTGAGGTCAGGGCAGGGCAGGTAAGGTCAGGTCAGGTGGGGAGAGGACAGGTCAGGCCCGGCCAGGTCAGGTCAGGTATGGTCAGGACAGGCCAGGCAAGGTCGGGTCTGGTGAGGTCAGGGCAGGGCAGGTAAGGTCAGGTCAGGTGGGGAGAGGACAGGTCAGGCCCGGCCAGGTCAGGTCAGGTATGGTCAGGACAGGCCAGGCAAGGTCGGGTCTGGTGAGGTCAGGGCAGGGCAGGTAAGGTCAGGTCAGGTGGGGAGAGGACAGGTCAGGCCCGGCCAGGTCAGGTCAGGTATGGTCAGGACAGGCCAGGCAAGGTCGGGTCTGGTGAGGTCAGGGCAGGGCAGGTAAGGTCAGGTCAGGTGGGGAGAGGACAGGTCAGGCCCGGCCAGGTCAGGTCAGGTATGGTCAGGACAGGCCAGGCAAGGTCGGGTCTGGTGAGGTCAGGGCAGGGCAGGTAAGGTCAGGTCAGGTGGGGAGAGGACAGGTCAGGCCCGGCCAGGTCAGGTCAGGTATGGTCAGGACAGGCCAGGCAAGGTCGGGTCTGGTGAGGTCAGGGCAGGGCAGGTAAGGTCAGGTCAGGTGGGGAGAGGACAGGTCAGGCCCGGCCAGGTCAGGTCAGGTATGGTCAGGACAGGCCAGGCAAGGTCGGGTCTGGTGAGGTCAGGGCAGGGCAGGTAAGGTCAGGTCAGGTGGGGAGAGGACAGGTCAGGCCCGGCCAGGTCAGGTCAGGTATGGTCAGGACAGGCCAGGCAAGGTCGGGTCTGGTGAGGTCAGGGCAGGGCAGGTAAGGTCAGGTCAGGTGGGGAGAGGACAGGTCAGGCCCGGCCAGGTCAGGTCAGGTATGGTCAGGACAGGCCAGGCAAGGTCGGGTCTGGTGAGGTCAGGGCAGGGCAGGTAAGGTCAGGTCAGGTGGGGAGAGGACAGGTCAGGCCCGGCCAGGTCAGGTCAGGTATGGTCAGGACAGGCCAGGCAAGGTCGGGTCTGGTGAGGTCAGGGCAGGGCAGGTAAGGTCAGGTCAGGTGGGGAGAGGACAGGTCAGGCCCGGCCAGGTCAGGTCAGGTATGGTCAGGACAGGCCAGGCAAGGTCGGGTCTGGTGAGGTCAGGGCAGGGCAGGTAAGGTCAGGTCAGGTGGGGAGAGGACAGGTCAGGCCCGGCCAGGTCAGGTCAGGTATGGTCAGGACAGGCCAGGCAAGGTCGGGTCTGGTGAGGTCAGGGCAGGGCAGGTAAGGTCAGGTCAGGTGGGGAGAGGACAGGTCAGGCCCGGCCAGGTCAGGTCAGGTATGGTCAGGACAGGCCAGGCAAGGTCGGGTCTGGTGAGGTCAGGGCAGGGCAGGTAAGGTCAGGTCAGGTGGGGAGAGGACAGGTCAGGCCCGGCCAGGTCAGGTCAGGTATGGTCAGGACAGGCCAGGCAAGGTCGGGTCTGGTGAGGTCAGGGCAGGGCAGGTAAGGTCAGGTCAGGTGGGGAGAGGACAGGTCAGGCCCGGCCAGGTCAGGTCAGGTATGGTCAGGACAGGCCAGGCAAGGTCGGGTCTGGTGAGGTCAGGGCAGGGCAGGTAAGGTCAGGTCAGGTGGGGAGAGGACAGGTCAGGCCCGGCCAGGTCAGGTCAGGTATGGTCAGGACAGGCCAGGCAAGGTCGGGTCTGGTGAGGTCAGGGCAGGGCAGGTAAGGTCAGGTCAGGTGGGGAGAGGACAGGTCAGGCCCGGCCAGGTCAGGTCAGGTATGGTCAGGACAGGCCAGGCAAGGTCGGGTCTGGTGAGGTCAGGGCAGGGCAGGTAAGGTCAGGTCAGGTGGGGAGAGGACAGGTCAGGCCCGGCCAGGTCAGGTCAGGTATGGTCAGGACAGGCCAGGCAAGGTCGGGTCTGGTGAGGTCAGGGCAGGGCAGGTAAGGTCAGGTCAGGTGGGGAGAGGACAGGTCAGGCCCGGCCAGGTCAGGTCAGGTATGGTCAGGACAGGCCAGGCAAGGTCGGGTCTGGTGAGGTCAGGGCAGGGCAGGTAAGGTCAGGTCAGGTGGGGAGAGGACAGGTCAGGCCCGGCCAGGTCAGGTCAGGTATGGTCAGGACAGGCCAGGCAAGGTCGGGTCTGGTGAGGTCAGGGCAGGGCAGGTAAGGTCAGGTCAGGTGGGGAGAGGACAGGTCAGGCCCGGCCAGGTCAGGTCAGGTATGGTCAGGACAGGCCAGGCAAGGTCGGGTCTGGTGAGGTCAGGGCAGGGCAGGTAAGGTCAGGTCAGGTGGGGAGAGGACAGGTCAGGCCCGGCCAGGTCAGGTCAGGTATGGTCAGGACAGGCCAGGCAAGGTCGGGTCTGGTGAGGTCAGGGCAGGGCAGGTAAGGTCAGGTCAGGTGGGGAGAGGACAGGTCAGGCCCGGCCAGGTCAGGTCAGGTATGGTCAGGACAGGCCAGGCAAGGTCGGGTCTGGTGAGGTCAGGGCAGGGCAGGTAAGGTCAGGTCAGGTGGGGAGAGGACAGGTCAGGCCCGGCCAGGTCAGGTCAGGTATGGTCAGGACAGGCCAGGCAAGGTCGGGTCTGGTGAGGTCAGGGCAGGGCAGGTAAGGTCAGGTCAGGTGGGGAGAGGACAGGTCAGGCCCGGCCAGGTCAGGTCAGGTATGGTCAGGACAGGCCAGGCAAGGTCGGGTCTGGTGAGGTCAGGGCAGGGCAGGTAAGGTCAGGTCAGGTGGGGAGAGGACAGGTCAGGCCCGGCCAGGTCAGGTCAGGTATGGTCAGGACAGGCCAGGCAAGGTCGGGTCTGGTGAGGTCAGGGCAGGGCAGGTAAGGTCAGGTCAGGTGGGGAGAGGACAGGTCAGGCCCGGCCAGGTCAGGTCAGGTATGGTCAGGACAGGCCAGGCAAGGTCGGGTCTGGTGAGGTCAGGGCAGGGCAGGTAAGGTCAGGTCAGGTGGGGAGAGGACAGGTCAGGCCCGGCCAGGTCAGGTCAGGTATGGTCAGGACAGGCCAGGCAAGGTCGGGTCTGGTGAGGTCAGGGCAGGGCAGGTAAGGTCAGGTCAGGTGGGGAGAGGACAGGTCAGGCCCGGCCAGGTCAGGTCAGGTATGGTCAGGACAGGCCAGGCAAGGTCGGGTCTGGTGAGGTCAGGGCAGGGCAGGTAAGGTCAGGTCAGGTGGGGAGAGGACAGGTCAGGCCCGGCCAGGTCAGGTCAGGTATGGTCAGGACAGGCCAGGCAAGGTCGGGTCTGGTGAGGTCAGGTCAGGTCAGGTAAGGTCAGGTCAGCGTAGGTCATGTCAGGTCAGGTCATATGATGTCATTTCTGGTCAGGCAAGGTCAGGTCAGATCCGGTCATGTCATGTCACGTCAGGTCAGGTCAGGTCAGGTCAGGTCGGGTCAGGTCAGGTCAGGTCAGGTAGGGCCAGGTCAGGCCAGGCGAAGCCAGGTCGTGTGCGGTCAAGTCAGGTCAGGTCAGTCAGGTCAGGTCAGGGCAGGTAAGGTCGGTTAAAGTCAGGACAGGTGAGGTCAGGTCAGGTCATGTCAGGTCACGTCAGGTCAGGTCAGTACAGGTCAGGTCATGTCAGGTCACGTCAGGTCAGGTCAGTACAGGTCAGGTCATGTCAGGTCACGTCAGGTCAGGTCAGTACAGGTCAGGTCATGTCAGGTCACGTCAGGTCAGGTCAGTACAGGTCAGGTCATGTCAGGTCACGTCAGGTCAGGTCAGTACAGGTCAGGTCATGTCAGGTCACGTCAGGTCAGGTCAGTACAGGTCAGGTCATGTCAGGTCACGTCAGGTCAGGTCAGGTAGGGCCAGGTCAGGCCAGGCGAGGCCAGGTCGTGTCAGGTCATGTCATGTCAGGTCAGCCAGGTCAGGTCGGGGCAGGTAAGGTCAGATCAGGCGGGTAAGCTCCGATCTGGTCAGGTCAGG
>NW_016916628.1:0-303 GCF_001483705.2 Eufriesea mexicana | reverse complement strand
TGGCATTTTCGACTAATATCGTGGTGAGGTAACTTTCATGCATAAATAAGGAGGAAATATTCTATTGGCGCGCTATAGCCATTACAATGCTGTAGAATATGGCCGGAGGATTCAATCTTACTGTCATCTTCGACCAATATCGTGGTGACCTAGCTTTCGTGCATATGGAAGGAGGAAAGTTTCTACTGGCGTGCTGTAGCCAATGCAATGCTATAGAGTCTGCCTCGAATATTCAATTTCATTGACATTTTCGATTAATATCGTGGTGAGCAAACTTTCTTGTATAAATAAGGAGGAAAGATA
>NW_016916627.1:0-740 GCF_001483705.2 Eufriesea mexicana | reverse complement strand
AATGGCTGTACTTGCCATTGGATTGAAGGCGTTAGGAGATCTAATCACCAAGCTATGACAGCTCACAGATTTTGAATAGACTTATTCCTTGGCAAGTAGATGGCTGTACTTGCCGTTGGATTGAAGGCGTTAGACGAACTATTCACCAAGCTATAACACGTTATAGGTTCTGAATACACCTATACTCTGGCAAGCAGATGGCTGTACTTGCCATTGGTTTGAAGGCGTTAGGCGACGTATTCTCCAAGATATAACATATTATAGATTTTGAATAAACCTATTCTCTGGCAAGCAGATGGCTGTACTTCCCATGGGATTGAAGGCGTTAAGCGATCTATTCACCAAGCTATGGCAGCTTATGTGTTTTGAATAGACTTATTCTCTGGCAAGTAGATGGCTGTACTTGCCATTGGATTGAAGGCGTTAGGCGATCTATTCACCATGCTATAACAGGTTATAGATTTTGAATAGACCTATTCTCTGGCAAGTAGGTGACTGTACTTGCCATTGGATTGAAGGCGTTAAGCGAACTATTCACCAAGCGATAACAATTTATAGATTTCGAATAGACCAATTCCCTGTCATGTAGATGGCTGTAGTTGCCATTGGATTGAATGAGATCGGCGATCTATTCGCCCAGCAATAACAGGTTTTAGATTTTGAATACACCTATTCTCTGGCAAGTAGATGGCTGTACTTGCCATTGGTTGCAGACGTTAGGCGACCTATTAACCAAGCTA
>NW_016916626.1:0-515 GCF_001483705.2 Eufriesea mexicana | reverse complement strand
TAACTTTCTTGCATAAATAAGAAAAAAATATCCTATTGGTGTGTTATAGCCATTTCAATGCTATAGTACCTGGCTGGAAAATTCAATTTTATTGACATTTTCGACCAATATCGCGGTGAACTAAGTTTCTTGCATAAATAAGGTTGACATATACTATTGGCGTGCAATAGCCATGGTAATGCTATAGAACATGCCTGTAAAATACAATTTTATTGACATTTTCGACCAATATCGCGGTGAACTAAGTTTCTTGCATAAATAAGAAAAAAATATCCTATTGGTGTGTTATAGCCATTTCAATGCTATAGTACCTGGCTGGAAAATTCAATTTTGTTCACATTGTGGACTACTATCGTGGTGACCTAACTTTCTTGCATATAGAAGGAGGAAAGGTTCTACTGGCGTGCTATAGTCATTGCGATGCTATAGAATCCGGCTTGAAAATACAAATTTATTGATGTTTTCGAATAACATCGAGGTCGCCGAACCTTCTTGTATAAATAAGGACGAATTAT
>NW_016916625.1:11804-12252 GCF_001483705.2 Eufriesea mexicana | reverse complement strand
GTGGAAATCTTTAGAGTCACAGTGAATAGCAGAATAGTCGAAGATACCTCAAAATAACGGTATCCAACGTAAGACAAACGAACGCAACGTATGCCAACCTAATTTCGCTGGACCACTATTGCTGGCCTACACAGAGCCAAGCAGAACATGGTACAGCTTAGTAGAACGCAGAAATCAATCGCACTTCAGAGTACAACGCAATAGTCAAAGATATAATATCCTAACCCAACCATATCTAACCTAATCGAACGTAACCTAACTATAACTAACGCGCCGCGGCCACGACTACTGTTTGCTCCTCCTAGAGCAAAGCAGAGTGTAGTTGATCACAGTAGAGCGCAGATATCCACTGAATAGCAGTGTACTGCACAAAAGTCAGAACTATCCAGTCCTAACCTAGCCGAACATAGTATAACCGAACGTAACCTAACTCCACCTATCATGCGTA
>NW_016916625.1:1768-11537 GCF_001483705.2 Eufriesea mexicana | reverse complement strand
AAACGCCAAAGAAATCCTAAACAAGCCCTCCTAACCTAACCTAACGAAACGAAACCTAACTCACCCTAACGTGCAAAGATCGCCATTACTGGCCACCAAAGAGCCGTGCGCAGCATATGAGAGCACATTAGGGTGCAGGGATGCAACGAACAGCATTGTATGGCACAAAAGTCGAAGTAGCCTATCATAACCTAGCCAAACGTAACATGTAGAAACGTAACATAACTAAATCAACCATGAAGTGACCACCATTACTGGACTCCCAGGAGCCGAGCAGAATATACTAGAGCATGGCAGAGAGCAGAAATTAACCGCATTGCAGTGTAGAGCAAAAATGTCAAATATACCCGATCCTTACCTGACCTAATCTATCCTAACCAATCGCAGCCCACCTCAAAGTTACGTGCCGAGACCACTATTGCTTCGTTCCCCAGAGCCAAGAGAAACATACTGGAGCAGACTAGAGAGTAGAAGCCCACTTAACAGCAGTGTATAGCGCAAAAGTCAGGGTTACCTTATCCAAACCAAACCAAACGTGACATAAACTTACGTAACAAGTCTGGACATAATGCGCCGAGAACACTTTCGCTGGCCGCCACAGAGGCAGACAGAGTGTACTAGAGCACATTAGTGAGCAGGAATCCACCGCATTGCAGCGAATGGCAAAGAGGCCGAAGATATCGTAACCTAACATGACCTAATCTAACCTAACCGTACGTAGCATAATCCGACATATCGGCCGAGACCGCTGCAACTGGACTGCCCACAGCCAAGCAGTATATAGTAAAGTACAGTAGATCACTGGAATCAACACAATAGTAGTGTATACCACGAAAGTTAAAGCTACCCTAACAGAACATATCCTAACCTAACCAAACAAAACGCAACCTGATTCAAACTAACGTGCCACGACCACTACAGCTCGCCACCCCAGAGTCGATTGGAGTATAGTAGAGCAATTCCGAGCTCGGAAATTCTCCGTACAGCAGTGTACAGCGCAAAAGGCAAAGAAATACTAACCAAACCTTCCTTACCTGGCCCAACGAAACGTAGCATAACACAGCCAAACGTGCCGAGACAATATTGCTATCCACCAAAGAGATAAGCAGAAACTATAAGAACACAGTAAAACGCAGAATTCCGCGGATAGCAGTGAACAGCACAAAGGTTGAAGTTATCCCAACCTAACCAGACATAACCTAACCTAACAAAACATAGCATGACTCAAGATAACGTGCCGCGACCGCTGCTGCAGGCGTCTCCAAAGCCATACGCAACATAGTAGAGCATATAAGATCACAGGAATCCAGCACAATAGTGTATAGTACGGAAGTCGATGCTATCCCGGCCGAACTTTACCCGACCTGACCGAACCAAACGTAAACTAACTCAAACTAACGTGCAACGACCATAACTTCTCGCCTCTGCAGAGTCGGGCGGAGTATGGTAGAGAAATGTAGAGCGCAGAGATCCACCGGATAGCAGCTTACAGCACAAAAGTCAAAGCTATCCTATCCTAACCTATCAAAACGTGACATGAGCAAACCTAGCTGAACTCAACCTAACGTGCCGAAACCACTAATGCTGGCCTCCCCATGTCCAAGCAGATTACACTAGAGCACAGTAGAACGCAGAAATCCACCGTATTGCAGTGCAAAGCAGAAAAGTGGAAGATACCCTAACCTAACCTGACCTAACGTAACCTACCCAAACGAAGTGTAACTCAACATAGCGTGGTGAGACAATTATTGCTGGACTCCCCAGCGCCAAGCAGTTCATGCAAGAGCACAGTAGAGCGCAGAAATCCGCCGCATGGGAGTGTAGAGCACAAAAGTAGAAGATACCCTGACCAAACATAAACAAATCTAACATAACCAAAAGTAACATAGCTCAACCTAACGTGCAACGACCACCATCGCTGGCCACTCAGTGTCAAGGGCAATTCGAATGAGCACGGTAGACTCAGAAGTCCATAGATCATCTGTGTTGAGCACAACGGTCAAGGATATTCTAACCTAATCCATTCCAACCCACCCCAACCAAATGTAATCTGACTAAACCTAACGTGCCTCCACCAGTATTGCTGGCCTCGCCAGAGTCG
Source organism: Eufriesea mexicana (assembly GCF_001483705.2). NCBI lineage: Eukaryota > Metazoa > Arthropoda > Insecta > Hymenoptera > Apidae > Eufriesea > Eufriesea mexicana. The sequence continues at coordinate 9,436 of NW_016916625.1, read as the reverse complement.
AGCAGATGATAGTAGAGCAGAGTAGGTTGCAGAAATCCACCGAACAACTGTCTATGCCAAGGAAGTCAAAGCTATCCAAGCCTAACTCAAACAAGCGTAACATAACCACTATTGCTGGTGCCTCAGACTCGAACAGGGTGTAGTAGAGCAATGTAGAGCGCAGAAATCAACCCAATATCAGTGTATAGCACATGAGTCAGAGATATCATAACCTAACCAGACCTAACCTAACCCAACCAAATGTTGCCTAACAATGCATAAAGTGCCAAGGCCACTATTGCTGTCCTTCCCAGATCCAAGCTGAACATACCAGAACCCAGTGGAGCGCCGAAATCCGCCGATGAGGAGTGCATAGCGCAAAAGCCAGAGCTACCCTATCCTATCCTGTCAAAAGTGAATATATCCAAACGCAGCCTAACTTAACCTAACATGCCGGGAACACTATTGCTGGACCCGCCGGTGCCAAGTAGTATACACTAGAGCACAACAGAGCGCAGAATGCCACCAAAGAGCAGCGAATGGCACTAACGCCATAGATACCGTAACATTATCTGGCCCAACCTAACCTAACCAAACGCAGACTAACTAAACCTAACGAGACGAGACCATTATTGCTGGCCTCCGCAGTGCAAAGCGGAACATACCAGAGTACAGTAGAGCGCAGAAGTCCACCGCATTACCCAGTACAGGGCAGAAGTCAAAGATATCCTAACCGTACCCTTACAAACCCAAGCAACTCAACCGTAACATAACACAACCTAACGCGCCGCGGCCGCTATATCCGTCCACCCCAGAGTAAAGAGGAGCAACTAGATCACTGTCGCGCGCAAAAATCCACCGGATAGCAGTTTATAGCGCAAAAGTCAAGGTTAGCCTTGCCACACCTAACAAAACATAGCATAACCAAGCGTAACCTAGCTCAACCTAACGTTGCTATACCATTATTGCTATCACCTAAGAGCCAACCAGAATATACCAGAGCACAGTAGAGCGCAGAAATCCACTGCATTACGGTGTGTAGCAGAAAAGTCGGAAATATCCTGACCCAACCAGACCTAACCGAAACTAACCAAACGTAGCCTAACTTAGCACGACGTGCCGATACAACTAATGCTCTCTTTCGCAGATCCAAGCTGAACATACTAGAGCACAGTAGAGTGCAGAAGTCCAACGAACAGCAGTGCATAGCACAAAAGGTGAAACTATCCCGGCCAACCGTAACCCAACACAGCCACACCGGGCGAAACTTGACTCAAGATAACATGCTGGAACCACTATTGCTGGCCTTCCCAGAGCCAGGCTGAAACTATTAGAGCTCTGTTGGGCGCAGAAACCCACCTAATAGCAGACAATAGGACTGAGGTCAGAGGTACCTATCCTAACCTAAATAATCGTTACATAAACAGACGCAACCTAACTCAACCTGACGTGCCGCGACCACTATTGCTGGCCTCCGCAGGGACAAACAGAGCACAGCAGTGGAGAGTAGAATGCAGAAATCCATAGAATTGCAGAGTGTATCAGAAAAGTCGAAACAGCCAGGCCTAACCCAAAGAAACGGAACATAGCCAAACATTGCATAAATGAACGTATCTTGCCGCTCCCTATTGCTGCCCTCCCAAGGGACAAGCAGCACATACTGGAGCACAGTAAAGCTCAGTAGTCCTCCATATATCAGTGTACAGAGCGAAAGTTAAAGCTACCCACATAAAACATGGCCAAACCCAACCTAACAGTACGTAACCTGATCCAACTTGGCCTGCTGAGAACACCATTGCTGGTCTTTCCAGAGCCAAGCTGAAGACGTTAAAGCACAGCAGATCGGAGTAATCCAACGAATAGAACTTTTCAGCAAAAAAGTTACAGCTATCCTGTCCAGACTTAGCCTGAACGAACCTAACAGAACGTAACCTGACTCAACGTAACGTGCCGAGACCACAATTGCTGGTCTTCCCAGAGCCAAGTTGAAAGCATTAGAGCACTGTTGGTCTCTGGGATCCACCTAATAGCAGACTACAACACTAAAGCCAAAGCCATCTTCTCCTAACCTAACCAATCGTAACATAACCAAAAGTAGCCTAACACAGCCTAACGTGCTGTGAGCACTATTTCTAGCCCCCCCCCCCCAGAGCCAAGCAGAACACGTTAGTGGTGAGCCGAACGCAGAAGGCTATAGAATCGTGCTGTACATCAGAAAAGTCATAGCTATCCAAAATAACAGAAAATAACTGATCACTGCCAAACTCAAACTAACGTGCCGAGGCCGCAATTGCTGCCCTCCCCAGATCCAATCAGGGCATACTAGAGCACAGTAGATCGCAGAGTTCCTCCGAACAGCAGTGCACCGCACAGAAGTTAAAGCTATCCTAAACAAACTTAGTCTAACTCAGCCTATCCGAACATAGCCTATCTAATCTTAACGTGCCGAGACGACTATTGCTAGCCTTCCCATAGTCAAACTCATAATATTAGAGCACTGTAATTCGCAGAGATCCACATAATAGCGGGCTATATCACTAAAGTCGAAGCTATCCTTCAATAACATAACCAACCGTAACATAGTCAAACATAACCTAACTCAACATAAAGTGCCCCGAGCACTATTGCTGGCCTCCCCGGAGTCAAGCAGAAGACGTTCGTGGAGATCTATTCGCAGAAATCTGTAGAATCACAGTGTATATCAGAAACGTCAAAGCTACCCAAACGTAACCCAAATCAACAGAACATTGCCGAACACACCCTAACTGATCATAAAATGCCGAGACCACGATTGCTGCCCCCTCCAGTGCCAAGCAGGTCATGCTAGAGAGCTGTAGAACGCAGAAATCCACCGAAGGGTGGTGTACAGCACAAAAGTTAAGCCGTCCTAACCAAACTTAGACTAATGCAACTGAACAGATAGGGAAGTGACTCCATGTAACGTACCGAGGCAGCTCTTGCTGTTCTTCCCGGAGGCAAGCTGAAAATATTAGGGAACTGTTGGTCGCAGAGATCCTCCTAACAGCGGCCTATATCATTAAAGCCAAAGCTATCCTCTCCTATCCTAACCAATCGTAACATAATCAAAAGAAACCTGACTCAACCTGACGTGCCGCGATCACTATTGCTGGCCTCCCTAGTGCCAAGCAGAACACGTTGGTGGTACGTTGAACGCAGAAGTCCGTAGAATGGCGTTGTTCATCGGAAAATTCGTAGCTACCGATACCATTATAGCATAATCAAGCACTGCCTAACTATAACGACCGAACCGAGGCCGCCGTTGCTGCCCTCCTCGTAGCCAAGCAGGACATACTAGAGCACAGCAGAGTGCGTAAATCCACCGAATAGCCGCGTACAACACAAAAGTTGAAGCTATCCTAACCAAACTTAGCCTAACCCTACCTAACGTGGCGAAACATGACTCGACGTAACGTGCATAGACCACTATCTCTGTCCTTCCCAAAGCCAAGCTGATAATATTAGGGCACAGTAGGGCGCTTAATTCCGATTAATAGCAGACTATAGCACTAAAGTGAGAGTTGTCCTCTCCTAACCTATCCAATCGTAACAGAAGCAAACGTAACCTAATTCAACCTGACGTGCCGCGTCCACTATTGCCGGCCGTCCCAGAGCCAAGCAGGACATACTAGAGCACTGTAGAAGGCGGAAATCCACCGAAAAGCAGCGTAAAGCACATCCGTTATAGCTATCCTAACGAAACATTTCCTGAACCAGCCTAACAGAAGGTAACCTGACTCCACGCAACGCGCACAGACCACAATTTCCAGCCTTTCCGTAGTCAAGGTGAAAGCATTAAAGCACTGCTGGGCGCAGAAATCCACCCACTAGCACACATTAGCACTAAAGTCAAAGCTAACGTCTCCTAACCTTGCCAATCGTAACATAACCGAACTTAACATAACACAATGCAACATGCCTAGTCCATTATCGCTGGCATTCCCAGATGCAAGCAGGACAGGTTAGTGGAGAGCAGAACGCAGAAATCCATAGAATCACTGCGTTTATCAGAAGAATCAAAGAGAAGCAAACCTAACCCGAACAAACGGAACATAAACGAACATGGCCTATCTCAAACTAACCTGCCGGGAACGCCATTGCTGCCCGCTCCAGAGCTAAGCAGGACATACTACAGCACAGATGAGCGCAGGAATTCATCGAGTAGCAGTGTACAGCACAAAAGTTATAGCTATCCTGTCCAAACTTAGCCTAACCCTACGTAACCGATCGTAACATGACACAAAATTACGCGCCGAGACCATTATTTCTGGCCTTCCCATAGCCTAGCTGAAAATATTAGAGCATTGTGGGTCGCAGGTAACCACCTAATAGCAGACAGTAGCACTAATGTCAAAGCTCTCCTCTCCTAACCTAGACAATCGTAACATAAACAAACGTAACGTGGCACCACCTAACGTGCCGAGGCCACTATTTGTAGCCTTCCCAGAGCCAAGCTGGAATTATTAGAGCACCGTAGGGCGCAGAAATCACCCTAATGACAGACTATAGCACTAGAGTCAAAGCTACCTTCTCCTAACCTACCCAAACCAAACATAACCGAACGTAACATGACTCAACCTATCGTGCTGCGATCACTATTGCTGACCTCCACAGAGACAAGCAGAACACGTTAGTGGGCAGTAGAACGCAATAGTTGATAGAATCGCAGAGCATACCAGAAATGTCAAAGCTACCCAAACCTAACCCGTCCCAACAGGACATAGCCAAACCTAGAATAGCACAACCTAACGTGCCGAGACCGATATTGCTGCCCTCCAGGCGTCCAAGCAAGACAAACTGTAGAACAGTAGGGAGCAGAAGTCCACCGAATAGCACTGTACAGCACAAGAGCTAAAGCTACACCAACCAAACTTTGACAGCCCTACATAACCGAACGTAACTTGGCTCATCGTAACGTGCCTAGAACGCTAACGCTGGCCTTCCCAGAGCCAAGCTGAAAATATCAGAGCACTGTAGGGCGCAGAAATACACCGAATACTAGATTATAGCACTAAAGTCAAAGCTACCATTTACTAAGGTAGCCAAACGTAACTCAACCAAACGTAACCTAACTCAGACTAACGTGCCGCGACCACTACTGCTGACCTCCCCAGAGGGAAGCGGGACATACTAGGGAACATTAGACCGCGGCAGTCCACCGAATAGCAGAGTAGTGCACTGAAGTTAAAGCGAAACTGATCAAACTTAGTCTAAACCTACTTAACCGTACGTAACCTGACTCAGCATAGCGTGCCGAGGCCACTATTCTTAGCCTTGCCAGAACCAAGTTGCAAATATTAGAGAACTCTAGGGCGCAAGAGTCAACATAACAGCAGAGCATAGCACTAAATTTAATGATATCCTCTCCTAACACAACCAATCGTAACATAGCCGAACGTAACTTAACTCAACCTAACGTGACGCCACCACTATTGCTGCCCTCCCCAGTGCGAAGCAGGACACACTAGAGCAGAGTATGGTGCTGAAATCCACGAATAGCTATGTACAGCGCAGAAGTTACAGAATTCCTGGCCAAACTTCGTATAATCCAGCCCAACCGAACGTAACGAGACCGAACATAAAGTACCGAGACCGCTATTGCTGGCCTTTCCAGAGCCAAGCTGAAGATATTGGAACTTTGCGGGGCGCAGAAATCCACGTAGTAGCATACAGCAGCACTAACGTCAAAGCAATCCTCTCCAAACCTTACCAATCGTAACATAACAAAACATAACCTTGCCCACACTAACGTGACGCGACCACACTTACTGGCCTCCGCAGAGCCAAGTAGAAAACAGTAGTGCAGAGTAGAACGCAGAAACCCAAAGAATCGCAGTGGATATCGGTAAAGTCGGAGCTACTCAAACATAACCCAAACGAACAGAACATATCCAGCATACCCTAGCTCAACATAACATGTCGAGACGGCAACTGCTTCTCTCCTCAGAGCCGAGCAGGTCGTACTGGAGTACAGGAGGGCGCAGAAATCCACAGAACAGCAGTGCACACAACAGATAAAGCTTTCCCAACAATGCATAGCCTAACTCAACGTGACCGAACATAACGTGACACCACGTAACGTACCGAGAGCACACTTGCAGGCCTTCCTAGGGCCAAGCTGAACATGTTAGGGCACTGTGGTGCGCAGAGATCCACCTAATGCAGGCTACAGCACTAGAGTCCAACCAACCCTCTCCTAATCTAACCAGTCGTATCACAACGAAACGTAACAAAACCCAACGTAACGTGCCGCGAGCACTGTGGCTGGCATCCCAGAGCCATGAAGAACATTATAGTGTAGCGTCGATCGCAGAAATCCATATAATCGCAGTGTATATCAAGAAATTCAAAGAACCCCAAACCTACCCAAACAAACGTAACATAAACAAACAATGCCTAACCCAACCTAACTGCAGAGGCAGCTGTTTCTGCCCCTTCCAGACCCAAGCAGGACATTCTAGAGCGCAGAGTAGCGAAGAAGTCCACCGAATAGCAGATTACAGCACAATGGATAAAGCTACCCCAACCAAACATATTCTAACCCAACCTAACAGACGTAACCCGACTAAACATAGCGGGCCGAGGCCGCCATTGCTGGCCTTCCCATAGCCAAGGTGATAACATTAGAGCACCGTAGGGTGCAGAGGTCCACCTAATAGCGGACCCTAGCTCTAAAATCGAAGCTATCCTGCCCCAACCTAACCAATCGAGACATAACAAAACGCCACTTAAACATACCCAACGTGCCGCGACGACTACTGCTGGCTTCCCCAGAACCAAGCAGAACACATCAACGGAGAGTAGAACGCAGAAATCCATATAATCGCAGAACATACCAGAAAAGTCAAAGCTAACGGAACGTAACCCAAGACCAGCAGAACATGACCAAACAGCATAATTCAACATAACAAGCCGAGACCGCCCTTGCTGCGCTCCCCAGAGCCGAGCAGGGCATACTAGAGCACATTGTTGCTGCGCTCCCCAGAGCCGAGCAGGGCATACTAGAGCACATTAGAGCGGAGAATTCCACCGCATAGCAGTGTACAGCACAAAAGTTAAAGCTATCCTGACAATACTTATCCCAGCCCAACGAAACCGTAGGTAATCTGACACGACATAGCGTGCCGAGACCACTATTTCTGTTCTTGCCAGAACCAAGCTAAAATTATTAGAGCAGTGCAGAACGCAGAAATCCGCCTAATAGCATACTATAGCGCTAACGTCAAACTACATATCATAACCTAACCAAACGTGACACAACCAAACGTAACCCAACACAACCCAACGTTCCGCGACCACTATTACTGGCCTTCCCAGAGCCAAGCTGAAAATATTAGTGGAGAGCAGAACGCAGAGATCCATCGATTTTCAGTGTATATCAGAAATGCCAAAGCTAACCAGACCTAACGCAAAACCAACAGGACATAAACAAGCATTGCATAACCCAAACTAATGTGCCAAAACCGCCATTGCTGACCTCTCCAGAGCCAAAAATGTCATACCAGAGCGCAATAGATCGCAGAAATCCACCGAAAAGCTGTGTTCAGCCCAAAAGTTAAAGCTACCCTGTCCAAACTTAGCCTGACCAGACCTAACCGAACGTAATATGACTCAACATAACGTTCCGAGACCACTATTGCTGGACATCCCAGACACAAGCTGAAAATATTA
>NW_016916625.1:0-1092 GCF_001483705.2 Eufriesea mexicana | reverse complement strand
CTCCCAAGGGGCAAGCAGATGCCAGTAGAGCAACGCAGTGCACAGATATCGAACGAAAAGCGGTGTATATCACAAATGTCAAAGCTATCCCAACCAAACTTGTCCTAACCTAACCAAAGCTTACGTAACGTAACGTACCCATACGTACCGCGAACATTATTGCTGGCCTCGCCAGGGCCATGAAGAATGTACTAGAGCAAAGTAGAACGCGGGAAGCCTCCAAATGGCATTGTGTAGCGCCAAAGTCAGGGATATCCTGACCGAACCTAACCTACCCTGACATGAAAGAACGTAGAATATCTAAACCTAACGAGCTAAGTCCACTATTGCAGGCTTCTGCATCGCAAAACAGAACATATTAGAGGGGCGTCGTGCACAAAAGTCCATAGAATGGCAGTGCATAGCGGAAAGGTCAGGGATCTCCTAACCCGCCCCACACAAACGTACCCTACCCAAGCGTAATATATCTCAACCTGACGATCCAAGACGACTATTGCTGCCCGCCACATTGACTAGCAGAAAATACTAGCGCACCGTTGTGCGCTCAAATCCAACGAATTGCAGTGCACAGCATCAAAGCAAAAGCTACCATAACCAAACATAGCCTAACCTAGCCCAACCGAACGTAACCTAACACAACATAACGTGAAGAGACCAGAATTTCTGGCCTTCCCAGAGCCAGGCTGGACATGCTAGAGCACTGTAGTGAGCTGAAATCTACCGAATAGCAGTGTATAGCACAAAAGTCAAAGCTACCCTATCCTGACCTAACCAAACGGAACGTAACCAAACGGAACATAACCGAACGTAACATAAATGTCCCTAACGTGCCGAGAGACCTTTTGCTGCCCTGCTCAGAGCCAAGCAGAACATATTAGAGGAGACTAGAGGGCAGAAGCTCGCAGAATAGCGGTGTATAGCACAAGAGTCTAAGCTATCCTCTCCTAGCCTATCCAAACGTAACAATACCAAAGGTAGCATAGCACAGCCTATCGCTCTGTGGCCAATATTGCAAGTCTCCCCAGAGTAGAGCCGAGTATAGCAGAGCACAGTAGACGGCAGAATCCACCGAAGAGCAGGGTATAGCGCAAA
>NW_016916624.1:0-3043 GCF_001483705.2 Eufriesea mexicana | reverse complement strand
AAAAGTTAAAGCTACCCCGACCAAACTTTGCCCAACCCAACATAACTTAACGTAACCTGACTCCACATGACGTGCCGAGACCACTATTGCTGTCCTTCCCATAGCCGAGTCGAAGACACTAAAGCACCGTCGGGCGCAGAAATCCACCTTATAGCTGAATATAGCGCTAAAGTCAAGGCTTTCCGCTCCCAACTTATCCAATCGTAATATAACCAAGCGTAACACAGCTCAACCTAACGTGCCGCGACCGCTATTGCTGGCCTCCCCACAGTCAAGCGGATCACGTTAGTGGAGAGTAGGACGCTGTAATCCATATAATCGCTGTGTATATCAGAAAAGGCAAAGCTACGCAATCCTACCCCAAACGAATAGAGCATAAGCATATATAGCGTAACCAAACCTAACGTGCAGACGCCGCTATCGCTGCCGTGCCCAGAGCCAAGATGGACATACTAGAGCATAGTTGAGCGCAAAAATCCACCGAATGGCATTGCACATCCAAATAGTTAAAGTCATCCTGACCATGCTTAGCCTGTCCCAACGTATCCGAACGTAACCTGACTCCTCATAACGGGCTGAGACCACTAATTCCGACCTCCCCAGAGCCAAGCAGAGCAGGCTAGGGCTCAGTAGGGCACAGATGTATGCGGCGTTTCAGTGTATAGCACAAAAGTCGAAGATATCGTAACGAGACCTGACCTAACCTAACCCAATCAAACGTAGCCTAACTCTACCTAACGTGCCGAGACCTCTATTTCTGTCCACTCCAGAGTCGAGCAGAGTATAGCGCAGAAGTCCATTGCATTCCAGTGCACAGTGCAGCAGACAGAGACATCATAACCGAACCCAGACAAACCTAAAAAAGCCGAACGTAACCTAGCTCAACCTTACGCGCCGCGGCCACTATTTCTGGCCTCCCTGGAACAAAGCAGGGCATGCTTGATTACAGTAGTGCGCAGAAATCCACCGAATAGCTGTGTGTAGCACAAAAGTCAAAATTACCCTTGCCTAACATAACCAATTATAACGTAACCAAACGTAACCTAGCTCAACTGAACGCGCCTGGAACATTATTGCTACCATCCCAGAGCTAAGCAGAATGTAGTAGAGCACAGTAGAGCGCAGAACAGCGCCGCAATGTGTGTGTAAAGCACAAAAGTCTAAGATAGCCTAGCCTAACCTGACCAAACGTAGCATAAAGAAGCGTAACGTGCTGATACCACTATTGCTGGCTTTCCCGGAGCCAAGCTGCACATGTCACTTCACAATGGAGCGCAGAAATCCACCGAACAGCAGTGTATAGCACAAGAGTCAAAGCTATCCTCTACGAACGTAACCAAACGGAACATAACCAAACGTATCCTAACAAAATCCAACGTGGCGAGACCACTATTGCTGACATCCCCAGAGTCGGGCAGAGTATAGTAGAGCAACATAGAGAGTAGAATTCCACCGAATTGCAGTGAATAGGACAAAGCCTAATCTGCAATCCCCTAACCCATCCAAACGTAATGTAACCAAACGTATACTAACTTAGCCTAACGTGTCGAGACCGTATTGCTGGAACCTCCAGAGCCATGCAGAATACTCTAGAGCACAGTAATGCGCGGAGAGCCACCAAATAGCAGCTTATTGCACAAAACTTATATATATCCTAACCTAACCTGACCTATCCTAACCTAAGCAAACGTGGACTAACTAAACTTAAAGAGATGAGACCATTATTTCTGGCCACTCCAGTGCCAACCAGGACATATTAGTGGAGAGAAGGGCGCAGAAGTCCATAGGATGGCAGTGTATAGCAGAAAAGTCAAAGGCATCCTAACCTAGCCGAAAATACCCTATCCTAACCAAACGTTACCTAACTCAACCTGACGTGACGCGACGACTTTTGCTGCCCTCCCCGGAGCCAAGCCGAGCGAGATAGTACAGAGAAGAGCCCAGATGTCCATAGAATACCAGCGCTGAGCATAAATGTCCAAGCTATGCTAACCTAATCCAAAATATCCTTACACAACCAAACGTAATCTGACTCAGCCTAACGTGCCTAGACCACTGTTGCAGACATCCACCGAGGCAATCAGAAAATACCGGAACGCAGTGGTGGCCGGAAATCCGCCGCATTGCTGTGTAAAGCACAAAAGTCAAAGATACACTAACCTAACACGTCCTAACCTAACATAACCAAACGTAGCCTAACTCAACATAACGTGCCAATACCAATATTGCTGTCCTTCCCAGAGCCAGGCTGACCACATTAGAGGACCGTGGAGTGCAGCAGTCCGCGGAATGGCAATGTATAGCACAAGAGTCGAAGCTACACACTCCTATCTCAACCAATTGTAAGATACCCAAACGTAAGCTATCTGAACCTGACGTGCAGCCAGCACTATTCCTGGCCACCCCAGGGTCGTGCAGAGTATAGAAGAACAGAGTAGGGCGCAGAAGTTGCAGAGTATAGTAGAACAGAGTAGGGCGCAGAAGACCACCGAATAAGAGGCTATACCGAGAAATTCAAAGCTGTCGAAACCTGACCCAGCAAACATGACCACCGAATAAGAGGCTATACCGAGAAATTCAAAGCTGTCCAAACCTGACCCAGCAAACGTATCCCAATCTGACGCAATCTAACTACACCTGTATTGCAGAGACCGCCATTGCTGGCCACCCCACAGCCAAGCGGATCATACTATTGTACATGATAGCGCAGAAGTTCACCGAATATTAGTATATGACACAAAGGCAATGCTACCCTCTCCGACCGCAACCAATGGTAACATAACCAAACGTAGCCTAAATGTAACTAACGGCCCGGGACCACCATTATTGGCTTCCCGAGAGTCGAACAGAGAAGAGTAGAGCAATGTAGTTCGTAGAAATACGCCGAATAGCGGTGAACAGCACAAAAGTCACAGCTACCCTTTCCTAACCTGTCCAATCGTTAAGTAACCGAACGCAATCTAACTTAACCTAACGTGCCGAGACCACAATTGCTGGATTCCCCAGAGAAAAACGGAATATACTAGAGCACAGCAGAGCGCAG
>NW_016916623.1:1724-2119 GCF_001483705.2 Eufriesea mexicana | reverse complement strand
TCTGCGCTCTACATTGCTGTAGTATACTCCGGTCTACACGCAGGATACCGGCAATAGTGGTCGGGGCGCATTAGGTTGCGTCCGCTTACGTTTGGCTAGGTAACGTTTGGTTTGCTACGGATAGGATAACTTTTGACCTTTGCGCTGTACACTGCAAATCGGCGGATCTCTGCGCTCTTCGTTGCTCTACTGAACTTTACTTGACTCCGGTTAGGCCAGCAATGGCGGTCGTGGCACGGTATTATCTGTCACGTTTCGTACGGTTAAGTTAGGTTACATTTGGTTTGGTTAAGACTGCTACGACTTTTGTTCTTTACATTGATATTAGTTGGACTTCTGCGCTCTACTCTGTTCTAGTATATTCTGCTGGGATATGGGGATGCCAGCTGTAGTAG
>NW_016916623.1:0-454 GCF_001483705.2 Eufriesea mexicana | reverse complement strand
GTTAGATTAGGCCCGGATAGGTAAGGGTATCTTTGACTTCTGCGCTATACACCGCCATTCGGTGGACTGCTACGCTCTGCAAAGCCCTAGTATGTTCTGCTTGGCTCTGGGGAGGGCAGCAACTGTGGTCCTGGCACGTTAGGTTCAGTTAGGTTAATTTCGGCTTGGTTAGGTTTGGTTAGGTTTGGTTAGGGTGGCTTTGAGTGGTATGCTGTGCACTGCCATTCGGGCGATTTCTGCGATCTGCATTGCTCTGCTATCCCCTGCTTATGTCAGGGAAGGCTTCCAACGGTGGCCGTGTCACGTTTGTTTGAGTTGGGTTACGTTTGGTTTGGTTACGCTAGGATATGTTCGGTAAGGATGGCTTCGACTTCCGTGCTTTATGCTTTTATTCGTTGGATTTCTGCGCTCTACTGTGATCTAATAAGTTCTGCTTGGCTCTGTGGTGCACTGC
>NW_016916622.1:0-651 GCF_001483705.2 Eufriesea mexicana | reverse complement strand
ATCATTGCAATAGCTATAGCACTCAAAAAGCATCTTCCCTCCTTACTTACGCAAGGAAGTTAGATCACCACGATGTTAGCCGTCAATGTCAATTAAATTGAATTCTCCAGCCAGACACTATAGCCATGCAATGGCTATAGCACGCCAATAGAATCTACCATGATTAATTACGCAAAAAAGATAGCTCCCTACGATATTAGTCGAAAACGTCAATATAATTGAACTTTCCAGCCTGAATATTTAGCATTACGAAGGCTATAGCACGCCAATATTATCATTCCGCCTTATTTATGTAAGAGAGTTAGCTCACCACGATGATAGTCGAAAATGTCAACAAAATTGTATTCTCCAGCCACAATCTATCTCATTGCAATGGCTATAGCACTCAAAAAGCATCTTTCCTCCTTACTTACGCAAGGAAGTTAGCTTACCACGATATTAGTCGAAAATGTCAACAAAATTGAATTTTCCAGCGACATTCTATACCATTGCAACGGCTATAGCACTCAAAAAGCATCTTTCCTACTTACTTACGCAAGGAAGATAGCTTACCACGATATTAGTCGAAAATGTCCACAAAATTGTATTTTCCAGCCACAATCTATATCATTGCAATGGCTATAGCACTCAAAAAGCATCTTTCCTCCTTAC
>NW_016916621.1:0-823 GCF_001483705.2 Eufriesea mexicana | reverse complement strand
ACAGTGCGAAAGTTAATGCTATCCTATGCCCACCATGCCGAACGTAAAGTCACGAAACGTAACTTAACTCAGCCTAACGTCGCCTGACCATTCTTGCTGCCCTCACCAGAGCCAAGCGGAACATATTAGATGGGAGTAGTGCGCAGAAATCCATAGCATCGCAGTGCATAGCACAATAGTCGAGGCTACCCTATCCGAACATAGCCACACGTAACCGAACGCAGCTCATCGCAACCAAACGTGCAGGGACCACTATTTCTAGCCTCCCCATCGCCATGCAGAACATATTAGGGAAGAGTAGAGCGCTGAAATCCATGGAATCGCAATGCATGGTACAATAGTCGAAGTAACCCTCTCCCAAGGTAACCATACCTAACAGAACCGAAGGTAGGAATACTGAAACTTACGTGCAGAGACCAGTGCAGCTAGCCTCCCCAGAGCCAAGCAGAATATACTAGAGCGTTCTAGAGTGCTGAAGTCCACCGAATGACAGTGTATAGTACAAAAGTCAAAGCTACCACCTGCTTACATAGCCAACCTTAAAATGCCGAAACGTAAAGTAACAGAGCATGTGGAGCCACGACCAGTATCGCTGGTCTCACGAGAGACGTAACGTAAAGTAACAGAGCATGTGGAGCCACGACCAGTATCGCTGGTCTCACGAGAGCCAAGCAGGGCGTAGCAGAGTAATGTAGGGCGCTTAAATCGACAGAACGGCAGCGTATAGCACAAAAGTCAACTTTACCCTGTTCTAACCCAACCAAACGCAATGTAAGCAGACGTAACCTAACTTAAGATATCGTGTCGAGACCAGAGTTGCTTG
>NW_016916620.1:0-584 GCF_001483705.2 Eufriesea mexicana | reverse complement strand
CTATAGAATCTTCCTGGAAAATTCAATTTTATTGACATTTCAGACTAATATCGTGGTGAGCTACCTCTATTGCATATATAAGGAGGAAACATTAAATTCGCGTTATACAGATGTCGCATTGCTATAGAATCTGGCTGGAAAGTTCAATTCTGTTCACATTTTCGACTAATATCGTGGTGAGATAACTTTATTGCACAAATAAGGAGGGTAGATTGTACTGGCGTGCTATATCCATTGCATTGCTAGTGCATCAAGCTGGAAAATTCAATTTTATTGACATTTTCGACTAATATCGTGGTGTGCTGACTCTATTGCATATATAAGGAGGAAGCATTAAAATGGCGTTATACTGCCGTCGCAATGCTATAGAATCTGGCTGGAAATATCTGGCTGGAAAATTCATTTCTATTGACATTTACGACTAATATCGTGGTGTGCCACCTTTCTTGCATAAATAAGGAGTAAAGATTCTATTGGCGTGCTATTACCACTACAACGGTATAGAATCTACCTGGAATATCCAATTTTATTGACATTTTCGACTAATATCGTGGTGTGCTGACTCTATTGCATATATAAGGAGG
>NW_016916619.1:0-572 GCF_001483705.2 Eufriesea mexicana | reverse complement strand
CTTGCCAGAGAATAGGTCTATTCAAAATCTATAATCCGTTATAGCTTGGTGAATAGATCGCTTAACGCCTTCAATCCAATGGCAAGTACAGACAACTACTTGCCAGAGATTAGGTCTATTCAGAAACTATAATCTGTTATAGCATGGTGAATAGATCGCTTAACGCCTTCAATCCTATGGCAAGTACAGCCATCTACTTGCCAGAGAATGGGTCCATTCGAAATCTATAACCTGTTATAGCATGGTGAATAGATCGCTTAACGCCTTCAATCCTATGGCAAGTACAGCCATCTACTTGCCAGAGAATGGGTCCATTCGAAATCTATAACCTGTTATAGCATGGTGAATAGATCGCTTAACGCCTTCAATCCTATGGCAAGTACAGCCATCTACTTGCCAGAGAATGGGTCCATTCGAAATCTATAACCTGTTATAGCATGGTGAATAGATCGCTTAACGCCTTCAATCCTATGGCAAGTACAGCCATCTACTTGCCAGAGAATGGGTCCATTCGAAATCTATAACCTGTTATAGCATGGTGAATAGATCGCTTAACGCCTTCAATCCTATGG
>NW_016916618.1:0-778 GCF_001483705.2 Eufriesea mexicana | reverse complement strand
ATGGATTGTCGGATGCACGGATGTATGGATATATGGATGCATATATGTAAGAATGAATGGATGGATGGAGGTATCGGTGGATGGCACTAAGGATGCTAACATTTATGGATGTATGTATGTGAGGATGTGCAGATGTGTGGATGGATGTATGTTTAGATGGATGCAGGTATTTATGTTTGTATGTATGAATGTATAGATGTATGGATGTATGGATGTATGGATGTATGTATGGATGTATGTATGGTTGAATGGATGTATGGATGGATGGATTTTTGGATATACGGATGTATGGAAGTATGGACGTATATATGTATGGATGTATGTATGTATGGATGTGTGGATGAATTGGATGAATGAATGCATATATGTATGGATGGATGAATGGATGTATGTGTGGTTGGATGAATTTATGGATGGGTGGATGGATGGATGGATGTATGGATGCGTGTATGGAAGGGCGAATGAACGGATGTTTGTATGGATGGGTGAACGGGTGTATGCATGGATGTATGTACGTATGTACCTATGGATGTATATATGGATGAGTGTATGGGTGTATGTATGGATGTATGGATGGATGGGTGTATGGATCGATGGATGTATGGATGGGATGATGTATGGATGTATGGATGTTTGGAAGGATAGATGTATCGACGTATGGATGTGCGGGTGGATGAATGGTTGGGTGGATGAACTGAAGAGTGGGTGAAAGAATGGTGGAAGAACGGATGCATGGATGGTTGGAAGGGCGTATGTATGGATGCATGTATGGGTGGAT
>NW_016916617.1:0-653 GCF_001483705.2 Eufriesea mexicana | reverse complement strand
TGGATGGATGGAAGGATGTATGGATGTATGGATGGATGGAGGGATGTATGGATGTATGGATGTGTGGATGTATGTATATATGGATGTACGAATGTATAGATGTACGATTGTATGGATGCACGGATGTATGGATGTATGAATGTGTATCTGTACGGACGTATGTGTGGATGGATGTATGAGTGGATGGATGTGTGGATGGTTGGATGTATGGATGTATGTATGGATGTATGTATGATTGTATGGATTATGGATGTAAGTGTGGATGGATTTACGGATGTGTGTGTGGATGAATGTATGGATTGGTGGTTGTATGGATGGATGGATGTATTGGACGATGGGTGTATGGATGGAAGTATGTATGAATTGATGTCCGTATGGATGGATGTTTGTATGGAAGGATTGAGGTATGGATGGTCGGATGTACGGATGAATGGATGTACGGAAGAATGGATGTATGGATTGTCGGATGTACGGATGAATGGATGTACGGAAGAATGTATGTATGGATGGTTTAAGGTATGGATGTATGTGTGGATGGATGTTGGATGTATGAATGGATGCATGTATATGTGTATGGATGTATGGATTGTTGGACGTATGGATGGATGGATGTATGTATGGATGGGTGTATGGATGAATGAATCGATGGATGT